>NC_134645.1:69942637-70106058 GCF_030463565.1 Pelecanus crispus
AGGTGATGGAAATGGCCAGCACTGGCTCACGTGGCACATTTAAATTGTTTTCTTTGTTGACACTCTTTCTACTTTTAGATGTTTTAATTTCCTGTAATCTTTACACAGTCACATGTGGGCAAGTAAACAGATTGTTTTGAATCAAACAGCTGTGCTAATTTATCGCACTGTTTAAAGCAAAGCTTGAACATTCTCTTAACTACACGCAGGGACTGGATGTACTGGCAGATACAAACGGGTACATATCTCCCTTCAAATTAAAACATCCACAGCAAGCAGCAGACCAGCCAGCAGGCAGGTTTGTTTCTGGCCATTTCACTCCTCCTGGGTCTGTGCACAGAGGAGGTTGGGACTGTGCCTGAGCTATAAAATCATGCGTGGGAAGGAGCCCGGGGGCAGCCGTCCCCAGGGCAGGAGGTGACAGACCCCTTCCCCAGCTTGACAGTACCCTGCTCGGTCCTTGCAGCACCGCCGAGTGAACCATAACCATCTCCCATTTCTTGAGCTGCTTCTGGGGCTCCTGGGGCTCCTGGAGGGGATTTAGGCAGTGCTGGGGGGCTGTGTCACTCAAGGCTGCTGGTTTCCAGCCTCCCACTTCATGGGGCTTGCAGGGCCTGGCCCCTCCGTGTTTTCCCTCTTGTACTGCCATGTTTCCTTAGCAAGGCAACGAACGTTTTCTTGTCCAGAGCCTGTGCTCTGGGCCAGAACATAAACAACCCATAACAGAAGATAAAATGGACACTTCACAGGCTGGAGCTCCCAAGTTCTCGCTACAGTTTATACTCCACTGTTGAGGCCAGAGCAAATTAAAGGATTCAGGGGAATGTCCTAAAACCACAGAGCAGGTAGAACTGGTTTTGAAATCAGGGGCTCCTGATGGTCAAGGTCACCCCACTGTTTATTTGGCAATTCTGCCTTTTCCTGACATGAAGCACAATCTCAAACACATTGTTTTTCTTTAAATTCTTCTTTCTGCTTGGAAGGTTTTTCAAGGACCCCAAGCATGTTTATTAAATGAAAAGCATGAGAAGTGGAAAGCCATTATGCCCTTGTGAACTGGTCTGGAAAAATATGCATATGAAATAAGTCTATGGAGGAAGCCAAAGGAGGTTGTGGTCAAGATCAAGTAATATTTTTTCTTAGTTTGGGTTTTGTTGTCATTTTTGAGTTTACTCTCCTTTGCAATTCTCACATCTGAGATTGAATCTTCTAAAAATTTCCATGAATTTCTACATCATGCTTCACTGAACATTGCTACAGGGAGCCAAGGAACAAAATTCCGATTGCATTTCTAGCTATCTAACGACACATGAGAGATCTGCCTGTATTTACTTCTGCACCATGTCCTGACTGCCCTGACCTGAAACAATCTTGGAAGTCCAGTTAGCCTCCTTGATAGGCAAACAGCACTTTGAAAAATAAGTTCCAGGTTTCCCCTAGGTTAGCAAGTTGGGTATTTAAAAAAAAAACTAGGCTAGAATAAAAATATACATATATATGTGTAACTGTTTCTGCAAGGAACCGCCCAGGAATGATGTGTTCTGCAAGTTATATAGTGAAAATAAGCAGTGTGGACAAGTCCCTATGCTGACAGAACCCAACAATGTTAGATAGGAAGGCAACTTAAAAAAAAAAAAAAAGAGAAAAAGAGAGAAAGAAAAAAGGAAACAGGTGGCCTGTTCCAAGACTGCCAAGAACATTTTGGAGCCTTGAGAACATGCACTCCCCTGCTTGGCTGAGTGTTGTTTCTGTCTCGTCCACTGAGTGATTTCTTGTCTTTCCCACAGCTCCCTTCTGCTGCCTGCAAATAACCTGCTTTCTGCTCATTTTACCTTTTCCCTTGGGGTGGGCCTTGCCATTTGATTCTCCACCTTTCCTCTTCTTGGTGTCAAATCTTCCTGCTTTGCAGATGCCAGGTGCTGATAGATGATTGACCTCTTTGTGCTTTCACCTTCCCCATCCTCCCTACTCTTCACCCCAACCAAATAAGTCAACACTTTTCAAAAGTTTTACTTTGTGGTTGAAAATACTGCAGTTTCTGTGTGATATATTGACAGTATTTGTGAATGTAGATCCTCAGGGCAATCATGAGAAAAGGTATGGTCTTCTTCAGCTCACGTATCTTCCTTCTTCGTCACTGAAAACCAGTCCAGCACTTACAGAAAAAATTATCTTTTCTTCTTACTTTATATGAGTACCAACGAGTCCCATGGGCTGCAGCTAGTCCTCTGACTTTCATAAAAGGAGGATACTGGTCCTCATTCCTCATCCATTCTTCGGAAATCCAGTTCATTCTATCTAGGAGTATTACAGTGAATTACAGCATTGACAGATTTATTTATGCTTTTTCTTGCTCAGTAGAGGACCACATATTCCCTGAAATGCTTATATACTCCCAGAATTATCTCTGTAAAATCTCTGCCATATCTCATTAATACAGAAATAATGCTTTCATATGTCTTTGTATTTCTTAAACATAAATGAACATGCATGTGCCAGACAACATTGTGCAGTGAGTTCAGTGCATCCAGGACACATTAAATTCCAAAACATTTGTGCTATTCATTTCTGCATGTGCGGTGTCTGTCCACTTGGGATTTCCAGATGTCTGGAGCCTGGCCAAAGCTACTCCTTCATCAGGGCTGCTGGACATCTGGAAATTCCAGACATGTGGCCAAAGCCCACTTTTTATGTGGACAACAGTTCTGGGGTGAAAAAGAGAACATATGCAGAAACACAGATGTATGTATATAACTTCTCCAGAAACCCTAGACAAGGTGAGGATACTTTCAGTATAATAAAAAAGAGAGCATTAAAAAAAAAGGCAGCTATCTCCTACTGAAGGAAAATAGCAGATGAGTGCCAAATTCCTCTTCGAGGCTCTCAAAAGCTACTTCATATCTCATTTTGCCTTGGCTTTATTACACCTTCACATTTTGCCTGAACAGACAGCCTCAGTAACTTCTTTCCTTCCCTCTTCACTGTGAAAATATTTCTGAGTATCACATTATACAATACACTTTAAAGGTCCCGTGCTGACCTCTCTCTGTATGTTCAGCACTAGTCCTGTTTTGTTGGCTTTTTCTTCTCCCATGGCTTCATAACTTATCCTTCTCAGGGGACCAGTAGGCTTTTTCTTACTGACACACCACTCACTGCATAATGTGTGCCTATGTGTTTATAGTACTGCTATATAAATACTTGATATGAGCTGTGCCTCGCTTTATGAAACTACAATTAATTAGCCAATCATTTCAAAACCAAACTAGGCCTACATCACTCCTAGAATTATTTTCTAGAGATCATGAACACATTGTGAACTGAGTTTTATTTGTGCTAAAAACGGTGTGGTCAAAGGGAATATTCGTGCTTAGAATATTTGGGATGACTGAATATGCATGGAGGCTTTGCTACTACTGTGGGATGAATCTAAGTCCTGATTAATGGATATAACTTCTGTGGTCAGAATGATAAATTAGACAGTATGATTGCAGAGAAACTGATTTTAAAAATGTTATGGACCCATAGGGAAAACATTTACATCCTGGAATTGTCAAAGGAATAACAGAATGCCAGGTGTGATTTTTTGGCCAGATGGTTTGCAGTTAATTTAATATACTTGACCTGTAAATTAACAGTTAATCAGGGATATAAGAATACACTAATAGTTAGAAAAAAAATATAAATAGGTAAAATGTAAGTAGTATCAGGTTTAGGAAAGTAGGAATTATTTCAGATCACAATCCTGTTAAGACATACCTGGAATTAATGTCAGGAGTTACTTATAATGCCTGCACTGAAGGGTCTTCACAGATAATTAATTCTGTTACTTACAGGTTGGTAATCTGTGCTGAAACTTTCATTACATTTTCCTTTATAACTATAAATCTATTCTATTCCTCTGTTCAGTTTTTGTATTGGCATGTAGACTACGAATGATGCATTTGACCAACACTTTTTGCTTGCAGGCATTATGGATCAAAGAACAGCCATTTGTAAGTTCCTCACCGTTCTTGCCAGAGGCAGAATTTCCTTTAATGGTATGAAACCATTGTGAGGAATCACAGGGAGAAACAGCAGCCCAAGAGAAATAATCGTGGCCATATTGTAAGAGAATAAATAATTGCAGGCAAAACTCTCTGTAGCCTGGAGAAAATGTGAGAAAATTTATTTTAGGATTAAATTGTCAATAAATCAAAGAATGTTTGAAAATTGGAATGAGTTCCTGTCGTGGTTTAACCCCAGCAACTAAGCACCACACAGCCACTCACTCACTCCCCCCATGGTGGGACAGGGGGGAGGATCAGAAGACTAAAGGTGAGAAAACTCATGGGTTGAGATAAAGAAGTTTAATATGCAAAGCAAAAGCAAAGCAAAACAAGGAATTCATTCACTACTTCCCATCGGCAGGGAGGTGTTCAGCCGTCTCCAGGAAAGCAGGGCTCCATCATGCATAACGGTTACTTGGGAAGACAAATGCCATCACTCCGAATGTCCCCCCCTTCCTTCTTCCTCAGCTTTATATGCTGAGCACAACATCGTATGGGATGGAATATCCCTTTGGTCAGCTGGGGTCAGCTGTCCCAGCTGTGTCTCCTCCCAACTCCTTGTGCACCCCCAGCCTACTCGCTGGTGGGGTGGTGTGAGAGGCAGAAAAGGCCTTGACTCTGTGTAAGCACTGCTCAGCAATAATGAAAGCATTCCTGTATTATCAACACTGTTTCCAGCATAAATCCAAAATATAGCCCCATACTAGCTACTATGCAGAAAACTAGCACTCTCCCAGCCAAAACCAGCACATTCGCTACCCCTTATTCCATACCATTTACATCATGCTCAGGTAGCACACTATCCAATACAACCTCATTAACCACCACCACCCCCCCTCCCATCCTTTGGTATAATACACAAATATTATTTCCTCAGTCTATGGACCACCCCTGTAATATGTCCATAAATGTCCACAAATGTCCATGGAGTTAATTTAGTCCACGACTTTGGGCTCCATCTGTTATGGTGGTCACTTGGGACAGGAGAGGTGGTGTGTTGCGTGGAGTTACTGGGCACCAAAGCCAGCTCAGGTTGGGTCACTGCTGCACTTGCACTGCTTCTTGTAAGGCTTGTCCTCCATTGGTTCAGGGGCTTCCTGCTATAGTAATTCCTATAACATGCAACTCAAATCATGGGTTACAACAATTTAAAGGTATTGCCATTACAATCTCCACCCCTGGTCCCTTTGGACCAGACCATCAGGTTTAACATTGCAATGAACTCCTCCCCTTGCCCCTGCTGCGGCTTGGACTTATCCACAAACTGCAGTCCCTTAAGGTTGTACCTGCTCCAAGTGGAGCCTTATCTATGAGCCACAGTCCCTCCAGGGGTATCCCTGCTGTGGCATAGACTTATCCACTGCCACAGTCGCTTTGAGGTCCACCTGTTCCAGTGCGGCCTTCTCCATGGGCCACAATGCCTTCAGAGATATACCTGCTCCAGCGTGGCCTCACCCACAGCCACAGTCCCTTCAGAAGTCAACCTGCTCCAACATGGCATTACCCATAGCTGCAGTCCCTCCAGGGGTGTACCTGCTCCATTGTGGGCTTATCCATGGCCACACGCTTTGAGGTGCTCCAGCATGACGTCATGCACAGCCACTGATGCTTCAAGGTGTACCTGCTGCAGCATGACGTCATGCACAGCCACTGATGCTTCGAGGTGTACCTTCTCCAGTGTGGACTTACCCTTGGGCCACAATCCCTTCAGAGGTATACCTGCTGCGGCACAGACGTAACCATGGCCACAGACGCTTTGAGATGTACCTGCTCTGGCATGGCCACAGACGCTTCGGGGTGTCCTGCTCCCACGTGGACTCACCCACAGGTCACAGTCCCTTCAACCTGAGTTCACGCTGGGGTTCCAGCCTGTCCAGCACAACAGCACAGAAACAGCAGTGATGTCCGGGCACATGGCTGTTGCTGTTATTAAAATGTTCCCAGGGACAGCACAGTAAGATGATAAGCAGAAAAAAATCAGCTCTATCCCAGCCAAAACCAGCACAGTTCCTTAATTGTATATGGCCACTGCGCAATGCGGGTGGGTGTTGCTATTGCCCACAGCAGGCTGTTTTCTACAGTACAAGTAATGTGGCTTGGTCTTTATTTAGGCCATAGGTTGAAATTTTTGTTGTTGCAAACTTATAATTATTACCACTTTCTAAGAATATGCAAATGAGAAAATCCAACACTTTCAACACTTTCAAGGCCAAAGAATTGAATAGCAACCCCCATAGGCATTTCAAATAAACCCAGTGTATGTCTATGTTGGCACAGTCTTGGCCTGCCTAGGAATAAATTCTAGAATCGAAACATATTTTAAGTGAATCTTAAATGTGTCTTAATTTTATAAAAACAGATAAAAATCCTTTTGATGCATTACTTGGAACTACATAAGGTCCTGGAAAGCTTTGTGAACTCCTATACTCCTTTTTTTTAATGACCAATATGTATTTTCAATACTTCTTATAACCTTGATAAATAGGTTAAGGAAGTAGTGTGGTTAGAAACTTGAGTCTTAGCCCATGAAATTAAAATTAAACCAAAAAAGAATTAGGTCATTCCAAAACAAAATCAGAATATGTTCTGTATAGGGTGAAGTGTTCACATATTCATTTTTACACTGAAGATCACATATAGAATCTTTCTTTTCTTACTTTTTGATATGTCAGAGCAGGTGGAACTAGGAAGATAATAATGAGTGTATATATGTCGTGGCTTAGCCCCAGCCAGCAACTAAGCACCACGCAGCTGCTCACTCACTCCCCCTACCCCCATGGGATGGGGGGAGAGAATCGGAGGAGTAAGAGTGATAAAAACTCCTGGGTTGAAATAAGGACAGTTTAATAATTGAAATAAAGTAAAATAGCAATGATAATAATAACAATACAATAATGATAATAATAATAATCAAAGCAAGTGATGCACAATGCAATTGCTCACCACCCACCAACCGATACCCAGACAGTTCCCGAGCAGCGATCCCTGCTCCCCGGCCAACCCCCCCAGTTTCTATACTGAGCATGACGTCATATGGTATGGAATAGCCCTTTGGTCAGTTTGGATCAACTATCCTGGCTGTGCCCCCTCCCAGCTTCTTGTGTACCTGGCAGAGCATGGGAAGCTGAAAAGTCCTTGACTAGCATAAGCAGTACTTAGCAACAACTAAAACATCAGTGTGTTACCAGCATTCTTCTCCTACTAAATCCAAAACACAGCACTATGCCTGCTACTAGGAAGAAAATTAACTCTATCCCAGCCAAAACCAGGACAGTATATATGTATTTAAAAGAATATGAAAGCATTTTAACTCAAACCAAAGAACTGTAAATAAAATGGTCTGATCTTTGTTTCTGTGTTGTAGTGTTTGGGGCTTTTGGTTTGGTTTTTTTTTTTCCCCACAAATTAGCTCTGGAAAGCCCCTTTTTGCATTTACTCCCTATGACAACTATAATACTGGCCTCAAAATGCATGAGTGGTATCTTTCAGTGGAAGGTAGTATTGAAATGCAAAATATTTGTACTAATAAATAGTCATCATTCATTACTACTATAATCATCGCACTCTAAGCAAAAAGAAATTGAGGTTTAAGTCCCATAATTAAGGTTTTTATAATATTAAGATCGAAAGGAAAGGGACTCTCAGGAAGGTTAATCTTTTTGTGAAATATATTATAAAGTTCTCTAGCTGATAAGTTGATGGAAATAACAGATTCCAAAGCAGGTTTCACATGGATTTCAGATGGATAGAAATAATGTTAAAAAAGGGGAGAGGGGCGGGGGGGAAGTCTTTATTATCCAAGAATACATGTAATCTGCGATTTAATGCATAATAGCTGCTCTAACCCAGACATTACCATGCCACAATCTGACTCATTATTGTATAAAAATGAATACCTTGAAAATGCTAAGTACTATATGAAATCAAGTAGTATTTACATTTTGAGTGGCAAAATCTTCAGAAAGAAAAAAGTTTCTCATCAGATCTTTACTAAATCACACACCTGACCATGGGATGGGAAGGGAAGGGAAGGGAAGGGAAGGGAAGGGAAGGGAAGGGAAGGGAAGGGAAGGGAAGGGAAGGGAAGGGAAGGGAAGGGAAGGGAAGGGAAGGGAAGGGAAGGGAAGGGAAGGGAAGGGAAGGGAAGGGAAGGGAAGGGAAGGGAAGGGAAGGGAAAGGAAGGGAAGGGAAGAGAAGGGAAGGGAAGGGAAGGGAAGGGAAGGGAAGGGAAGGGAAGGTAGAAAGGGGGGGAAAGGGAAGGAAAGGGAAGGTAGAAAGGGGGGGAAAGGGAAGGAAAGGGAGGAAAAGGAAAAGAAAAGGAAAAGGAAAAGGAAAAGGAAAAGGAAAAGGAAAAGGAGAAAAGGAAAAGGAAAAGGAAAAGGAAAAGGAAAAGGAAAAGGAAAAGGAAAAGGAAAAGGAAAAGGAAAAGGAAAAGGGAAAGGAAAAGGAAAAGAAGGAAAATATAATTATTGTGCCTGCATAATGCTGGTAAAACATATGAGCTCCTTTATGCAGCTCTCATTTTCAGGAATTAAAAACCTTCTCAATCTACAGGTAAAATCCCATGTCCTGCTATTCTGTATTCACTTGAGAAAGCAGATGGGATTGCTAGAATGAGTGACAACTTGCATCATTGGGCCTTGAATTCTTTGACAGATCATAACATTTTAAAACTGTTTGAATGATCTTTCACTGTAATACATAGTTTTGGGAAGTGAAATGCACTTTCTGTCTGTCGCTTATTTCTCACTGAAAAATTGTTCATTAGAAGAGCAATTTTCTTTCCACTTAGAGTGAAAAATAGAGATCAGATGAAAAACAATTTAGTTCCTTATTTGAGAAATCCCAATTGTCACATTAGTCTGTTAGTTTTAGGGGTAAAGATGAACTTTTAATTGCAATTCCTGAAGTGTAAACCTATAATTTTATTTTCTGTAGAAGTCTGCAGAACATATATAATAAAGGAAAAGTTTATTTTGTTTTCTTGTAGATGTTAAAATCTATTTCTAAAAACCTTTTCCTGAAGGCCATATCTACTCCTCAACCTGATTCAACCAGTTTGAAATGTTTCCTCCCAAACTGCCTCTCTTTGCAGCTCTATTGACTGCCACAGTCATTTATGTCTGAAAAGCGTGATGGGTTTGACAATGGAAAACCGTATCTCTTGTTCCTTGTTCTGTTGAGTGATATTGATCATGGCATTTGGAAGCAAAATGCTCCTTCGTGCCTCATAATTCTTTTCTCTCATATATTTTCTCAGGTTTTGTCTTTGGATGCATCTACACAACATAATGCAGCTACGTAGGCACCAAAAGCAGTATAGCAACATTAACGCAGCAATCTGTCCAGGTTAAATAACCCAGCTGAGAAGGTATGTAGGTGGAGCATCATGCTGAAACTGTAGCCTTTATTGCACCAGAATTAGGTTGCAGGATATATCTGAGCAATAGTACAGTTTTGTCCTTCAACACTGGCAGTGTCAGAGGCTGCACAGAGACAGAAGACTGAAAGTAGCTGTCTGTGAGGGATACTGGAAGACAAAGAGTGTGTTCACAGTACTTGGCCAGGATTATGAAAATCAAATCTTGAATCTATGAAGAATATCAGCATGTCAGAAACCATTCACATTTTCCAGAGGTCATCTCTGAAGGATGCTGTTCAGGGTAACAAGTCCAAGTCTTTTGTTGCTAGTGGTGACTGCAGTGATTGTGGTGGTCTTGAAGTCAAGTGGTCCCAGGATGCCACTTCTTTTGTAGGGCTATCTTTTTGGCTAATCTGTCTCATGCTAGTCCAAGAAGAGAAGGAAACGGACAAGCCATTTATGGCATCTTGAAGTTCTGTCAGCACCATCAGTATGTACCAGTTTGTACAGTACAGGAAGAGTGCCTTCCCTTCTTTCCCCCAAAAAGGTTGTTGGCCACTGCTAGTGATGACCACTACACTTAAGTCAGCAGATATTTTGCTATATTAGAGATCTTTGTTAAAGCCACCTCTAACGTTAGCTCCATGACTTGGAGTTATCTGGCCTCAGAAAGAAGGCAGTGTTCATGAAAAGTCCACTTTTCAGGATTCACCTTGTTAAGACACACATTAATACTAAAGTGCATGGAATATAAAAAGTGAAAGTAAACAGTTACAAGAAGGTAGGAACTCCTGTGCTTGTGGAATCTTGTGCTGATGTTTCCTTTCCTGACACTTATAGCAGTGCAATTATTCTATTGCTTTGAGAATGGCAGGAAGCTTGACTCATGCACTTTAAGTCAGATATTCTCTTTGACCTGTCTAAAATTTATTTAGGTGGAAATATAGTTTCTTATGCCTGAGTTAAATTTATTCTGCATAAAAAGTTTGCAAACAGTCTGACTTCAGTCTGGAAGAAATTCAAAGTAAAATATTTTCCCCAAAAGACAACAACAACTTTGTTCAATCTTTTTAAAATTATCTTAGTCTCTGCAATGGCTGATAGGATACACGCATGCAGCCAAAAATAGACTGTAGACTCAAACAGATTCATAAACTTTTATGAATAGCTACAAATGAAACTAATTTAATGGCTTTGATTTGTTCTGTGGAACCAGAAATGGAATCGTGAAAAAGAAAATATTCAGGCTATGTTACACTTGTATGCAAGATCAGCTCCTGTAACGTAGTTGGGCTAATGGATAAAGTTATGGAAGTGCATGTTTGCTGATAATAGGTTGGAAACAGAAATCTTTCTTTGCATAAATCATCTGTATGGATTGCTCCAACTCAAGACTTCAAATGACTGCAAAAGAAATTACTTTATATTAAAAAAACAATTGTTGCTCAATAAGCTGTTGGAATACTCAGGAGTTAATAAAGGTCCTTTTGCAGCAAAGACAGGACATTTAGTAAAGTATGGTGATGTTTACTGCAGGTCTGGCTATTAAACAAACTTCCATTTGCAGTAGGGACACTATAAGTTACAGCCAAAACAGAATTTAATTAACAGAAGTCTTGTTAATTGCCACTAGTGGTTCATTTGTCTTATGGCATTTCTTCTTAAACAAATTAAAATAGCTGTACCTTGCAATGGCATTGGCTGGAGTTGGAATTGTTATGCAGTGGGCATGTGTTATCTGCAATTTTACATAGCTTGTTTACACTAAAGTTATTTGTAGCAAGAACCTGGTTCGGAGCTCACCAGAATCTTAGAAATGGCATTTTAAGCAACTTGGGGATCTCTGTACCGATGAGCTGATCAGGCCATATCTAGAACAGACACGAGGACCATGCAAGGTGAACTGTTTGCTTTGCCATATTATAGGCAACTGCAGTTCCTGATTCATTTAATTGCCTGAGGTCAGAGCTGGTGTGTCTTGGGGATCTCTCAGAGAATTAACACTGGGCTTTGAAACCACATCATAGATATTACATAGAGAAATTTACCTGTTAAACATTTCCTGTGGCCCCCAGGAGTGCTATTAAAATTGGCTTGCAGTTATAGTGTAGCTATGAAACACTGTCCAGAAGGTGAGTCAGCAGCATATGCATTTCCAGATAGTTTTTGAATGAACACAGCTATACCCCTTAGTGATTCATTGCTACAGTAGTTCAAACATTTATGTTACCTAATCAGATGAAGCTCAAGATGAAGGCAATGCCTCACATTCTAAATTGATTTGTTATCCGAACTATTTAACAGGATCATGAAAAAGGCTTTAGAAATATTCTTCCAGGTATTTAAATATTTTATCTAGCATTTCTGTTTAACCCTGGTGCAAATCTTTGTCATCCATATATTTATCCAGTCTTTTGTAGATATGACACAGAATAAAATGTCATATATAAATAAAGAATAAGAACAAGCAAGATACCTGACATTGCTGATGGGTTGGCAACAGCCCCACTAACCACTGCTGATCTTGAGCTTCATGAGATTCTTGTAACTAAACAAGACACCAGTTCTGCCTATGTGAATGAAGTCAGTCATGGACACTATGATTTCTGAAAGCAGATGTCTGTACTAAACCCCTTTAACCCAGTAGACATCTGTCCTGGTCTGAGTCTTGGTTAATCAAAGTAAAGGGGGATGGCAGATCCCAGAAACTCGGAAGGGTGGATATAGGGTCAGAAATGTCTCTATGGAGCCTTCAGCAGAACCAAAGTTTGTTTGTGGAGGTGAAGCTTTGTGTTCAATTGTGGTATAACCACTGGGTGACAGGGGCTCATGGCGGGGGAATAGACATGATGTGTAAAGTGTAAGTAAGTGTTTTACAGAAGTAAGGAAAGGAGAGGTAGAAGGACAGCATTTTTGACGAGTAAGGGGAAAGGAAGATGAAGAAGACTAAAGGGGTTGTAATGAAAAGCAGAGAGGGAGGAAAAAGAAAAAACAAGAGAAGACTAAAATGATGAGAAAGAAGGAGACATCAAAACCAGGGAGACAGACATTTTCATTTAATTTTATCCAATATAGAATAAGAAAAGTGTTATTTCCTATTGATTTACCCATGCTCTATCTCCATGACCTGAATCAATATAATTTACAGCTCAAACTTTCAAAAGGATATTTGGCATATAATTTTACTTGGGATCACTGTGAATCTGATAAATGAAGAAAAAAGTATACAGGTTTTTGTGGGCTCTTGGGAATAGCTTCCCTAGACCATGTGTTGGCTACATGCCTAAGCTGGATGTGCCCAAGGGGAGGACCTGAAAAAAGCCACCAAAGGGCTAGAGCAAAGCAGGTGAGCAGATAGATTAGTCTTGAGAAGGCTGCACATGCAAAAACAGTTGGTGTGCCTTTTCTTAATCCAAGATGATTCCCGAACTGTATCAGGATATAGGAGATTAACAAAGCTACTAGCTAGCCTGCTGATATAGCTCTGGCTCAGGAGTGAAATCCTTCATCAAATCATAACATTTAGAAAAGCTCTTAGAATTTATCCTGTGTCTGTAACATTTTGACACTGATTAAACAGGATGATCAAACAGGATCATCGGTATCCAGTCATACAGAGCAGTATTTTCAAAAATTAAATCACTTTGATTCACAACACATGAACTTGTGATGCAAGCTGCAGAAATGAGCACTAGTGAAGAGCCTAGGACAGGCACATGGGCTCCAGCAGCTACATCTGAAATACTACATCATCAACCGGAACTGAAATAATTCTTTAATGTACTCCTAGTAAGTGTCAAAAAGATAATATGCACCTGAAAACATATTTATTTTCTTTTACTAATTGTGTATAAAACACTACAGTCGTTGCACTGGTGTGTAAGAAACGATTGTTAGGGAACAAGTTTTTTAATAAACAAGTATGTCAAGGATTTTTGGGGGGACAGATTACTCCTGTGTGTTTCAGACTGGAATCCTCAATGCAGAGCCAACTGTGGTAGAATGATTTATCTTCATTCCTGCCATCTACATGATGTTTTGAAATGATCACTCTGTGTGCATGTGTGTGTGTGTGTGTGCGCATGCATGTGTGGAACGGTCCTCTGGTCACACTCTTACTGGTTTCAGAGGCTTTTGATGTACATCTGTAAGAGGAAGCTGAAGGTGGATTTCCTTCAGGAAGGTTCACCTGCTGTGGAAGCCATTTGGAAGCTGCTTTGTTTGACAGAGCTCTCAAAACACTTTTTTAATGTGTTATAATCTTTTTTTTTTTTCCTTTTTATTTGATTTTTCATGCAAGGATGGAAGAAGAGAAGGTCTTACTATGAGTAAATAAAGACTGTCTTCAGTTGCTACATGGTGCAAATTTTGCATTTTAACATTTTGTGTGGGCTCCCAGGAACTGCAATCTACTATCAAACCCACTCCTCACATAAGTGACTTCTTCACAGTCTCTGGCTGATGTGGGCACACAGAGTTCCCACGCCTTTGATGTCGGTGCCTATGGGTAGTGTGAAATAGCCTTGGTTTGGGGTTTCCTTGTGGGAGGGCTTCAGTAGTTTCCTTAGGATTTCATGCATCCTGTTTTGTGACTGGGAGTTTGCCAGACGACTAGTTGCACATTCAAATGTTCAGTGCCATTAATTCAGCTTACAGTTTGTACTGTACAACGCTTGTGTAAGTTGGGTGCAGAGGGCTACAGATATAAGTATCATTCTAGGTGTCGTAAAGTATAGTAGAATATGATTGTACAGAAATGAATAGTTAAGTATGCAAAATGCAGAATTTTTCCTATTTTGAGACAGATAATGCTGCCTCTTCTGCTCCCCCGTGCTCTTGGGAATATATCTGTTGATGTGGCACAGGCTGAATCAAGACTATTTCTATTATTCATGCTACTAACTGGGACTGATGGGAAAACAAGAGGACTTTCTGCACTGTATTTTAACTTTGTGTTGAAAGAAACAGAAGCTGAAAATTATCCAAAAGCTAACACTTCTCAGTCTGAGTTTTCATGTGGAGGTTTTGTTTTCCACCTAAAGTCTTCTTGGGCAGCACAGACTGGCTAATGCCTTGACTCAGGCAATGAAAAAAATCTTCAGCAGATGCATTTTCAGCAAGGTGTGATTTGTCCACACATTTAGGATCAGTACACATGAAATCGTTCTTGTACCTTGCCACTTCCTGTCTTTAAATGCTTATTTTAAGGAATTGAGTAAAATTGTAAGTCTGAGGATCTGATCCTCTGCATTTGCACATACTTAAATGGTCTTACTTAAGGCTTCATTCACCTGTGAGAATAACAGGCTGCCTAGGACACACCCCACTGGCTAATGAATATTTTATGACATATTGATGATTTCAGTTAGATATAATTAACATTTTAATAAAAAATCTTCAGAGAAAATCCAATGCTTGAGCAGAAACAGATTTTTTTGTGCTTATCCTGTGTTGTGGTTTAACCTGGCAGGCAGCTAAACACCACACAGCCATTCGCTCACTCTCCCTGTCCCCAGTGGGATGGGGGAGAGAACCAGAAAAAAAAAAAAAAAAAGTAAAATTTGTGGGTTGAGATAAAGACAGTTTAAGAGGACAGAAAAAGAAGGGAAAATAATAATAATGATAATAATAATAATATACAAAGCAAGTGATGCACAATGCAATTGCTCACTACCCACTGACCAATACCCAGACAGTTCCCAAGCAGCGATCGCTGCCCCCCAGCCAGCTCCCCCCAGTTTATATATTGAGCATGACATCATATGGTATGGAATAGCATTTTGGATCAACTATTCTGGCTGTGCCCCCTCCCAGTTTCTTGTGCACCTGGCAGAGCATGGGAAGCTGAAAAAGTCCTTGACTAGTGTAAGCACTGCTTAGCAACAACTAAAACATCAGTGTGTTATCAGTATTATTCTCATGCTAAATCCAAAACTGAAACCAGGATATCCTGAAAGATGTAGAAGATTCTTTTAACAAAATTATTTGAACATACACAATAATTGACCAATACTTTTGTACAACATAACTTTCAGTGAAAGTAATGATTTCTGTGTGCCTGTACATTTCTTATGTTTCCTTGTACACATGCCTTATGTGCACGTATTATTTTGTCTTAAGCACTTAATAGGTGCTGATATTTAATAATTAAAAGTTCACTCAATAATTTACATGTGAGACAGTGAAGGATTCAGGGTATTTAATATGTTCTTAGAATAGAACAGGTGGAGTTCAAACAATTATAGTGTTAACATTTGGCAGTCCTTCATGCAGAAATAATTCCAGTTCTCTCCCTCCTGCTCTGCCCTTGTCTTACCTCTGTACAGTACTGTGAGGGTTAAGTGGTTATTGCCATATGGAGCCCATTCTCAGCATTGCCCAAAGAAAGCTTCCAGCTAAATGCTACGTAACAAGCATACGCAAAATGTAATAAACCCATCTGTGGGCATAATGATGGACAGCCTAATAATTCTGTTCAGTAGAGCCTAATATTTTCACCCAGACTGTACTTGGGCATGTTTCATTGGTATTAGAGTTCCAAATATTTGCTGAAGAGACATTGAATGACATTCTTGTAGCAAATTTTTACTGTTACTGATTTGCAGTGTATGCAAGTTTACTTGCCATTAATTCTTTTTAGAAAGAGGAAAATACTGAGTACTCTGTTAAGAGTGTAATTGGATGAGCCCTAATTTATGACTTAAGAAAAAAAGATCAGCCTACATTATAATGCACAAGACCAGATTCCACTCAATTATGCTGATATAAATCCACTGTAATTCCATTAGTCAATGAAGTTTTTCCAGATTAATGTCAAAGTGACTGAAATTCAAATGCTTCCCATAATTTCTGTTGTCATCTTGAAGCAAAAGTCAAAATCTCTTGGTCTTTTTCTTTCTTCTCAGACAGTTTTTAAAGAGGGACTGAGGGAATGGTAGGCAAAGATGAATAACACATCTCTACAGGGATTTTTATTATGTGAAGGCAAAATTTTTGAATCCTTATACAAGACTGGAAATACCACATTTCTACATGTTTTGACAGGGAACAGGCAAAAATCGTGCTGCATCTATCCTCTTGCTCTGCAAGAGAGACCTGAGCTGAGCACTGCAGACATGCTCATCAGGCTGTGGGTATTCCCAGTGGGCACAGAGCATGCCTTCAATTTGCTCTGCTGTTTCCCATATGTAAATACGTATGCTTGGCCTTTTTCCAGGTGTAATTATGCAGTATCACTACTACTACTACTTCCTACATGTACCTAGAGCTGACCAGGCACCAAAGGCTGATGATTCCAGGCCTTTTTCCAGATACCCATCCATTAATTAGCTGTTTGCCACACTATTCTAAACCAGTTACCCTGGAGCTGTCCAATTATTTTTTTTCTAAATCAATTACAAGCATTAAAAAATAGGTGAGATTGTGGCTGTGTTTCAATTATGATGAATAATTCCTTCAGCATGACAGGAGACTTAGTCCTGAAAAACTGAAAAGTACTGTTATACATAGAAATGCTATATTGCCTTTATTATGAAGACGTAAATGACATTCTACTGCCTAAGGAGAAGAACTTGAAAAATGGGGAAATAGCTCCTAAGAATATTTTAAATTTAATTATCTTTTTAAAATGTATTTTATCGAAGTGTATGTGTTTGGAAGAACCTTTCCAATATCAAGCATGCTTCTGCAATCCATACTGGAAAGTGTATGTGCACATTTTAAAAATTTCAACAACCTCTGCAATGTAGTAAGTATAGCTGGAGCAAAATGTAATGTCATGCTTGAAGCCACATGTTTAAGTGTTTCTCAGTTATACACTTTTAGGGGGAAAAAGGAGCCTTTAAAAAAGACTTTTACAGTATATCTATATTATGTAAAATAAATGTTCAGACTGGCTGCTTTCTTCATGGCAATCATGTGTTACTTTATCAGCAGTCATATGAATTTTAACTGCTATTGTTCACTTGTTCACAGTTTCCTGAGGTGAGCTCATTTGAAGTTAGAAGCACAATCATGTAAGATTGCTTTGAAAAATCTGGTCAAAACTTTCCAAAGTGATTATTGTCATGAAAACTTGGGGGCAGTCAGTTCAGTTCCTCTTCCATTCTCTGTGTGCTGTGAAGGAGAGAAGTCTCTTTGCCTTATAATCAAAACCATTGGGCCAAATGCTGTCACTGTGATATCAAGCATAGAAGTAACATGCTTCAAATGGTGAGACTGTGTCAGTTCTTGAAATGGATGGACTTCCACATTTTATATGGAAATAGGAGAATGACATCAGGTACCTGCATCTTCTTATACTACTTGCATTAATGTCCACACAGCCTACCTCCTTCATGGAAAGAATGTACATTTAGAAGTAACAGTAAAGTCAATAGGAATAGGTAGGTGCTTTAGGGTGCTCATTTATTCAGGTTTTCTAGACTGATCTTTAAAACACGCTTCATCTTCACCTTGAGACATCTGATATTTGTTAAGACTTCTTCCCTCCCAGCTGACTTAAACTGGAAATCTTTTCAATTTTGAGTACATTGCTATTGATGAAAATATTCTGAAGCATAAAATTCAAAGTGAAACTAGGAATGACATTAGAAATTTACTCTCTATACAAAAATTATACTAGTTCAGTTCCATTCATTTCTATCAGACTGAATTTCTGCAAGTTTGGTTTTTTTTTTTTAATAACTCCTACTTGTTTTGGTTTTGGAATGATCAAATGATATGTTGTTGAGCTTTAAAGATATGCAGCTGTATCAGTACGCAGAGCGGATGCTTTGTAGATAAGAAAGTGTTGCCTAAGCAGTGACTGGGAAGATACTTATAATATGCAGAATCAGTTACTGGCTGATTCTTTCACTCCCTTTCACTACAATTCCTTTCACTCAGCATGTTCTCTGTTATTAAGTGTGATTCTTGCTAGAAAGCCTGGCTAGCTCTAGTCTACAATGTAAACTAACTTGGTAGTGGGTCAGTGGTCATTCTGCTCAGTGACATGGAACACAGCTTAATTTTCCCAAAGAAGCTGTTGCCACTGATACAGAACAGCATTCACCTGACACGTGCACCTTACGAGTTCACGTTTCTGTTCATGTTCTGGAATTAACAGTCCATCTCACAGGCATGCAAATGGGGAGTCTCAGGTTCAAACTCACATGTAATAAGGTCTATAAAATTCCTTTCCAAGCAGAAAAATGATAGATAGCTTGGGGAGTTTTAAGACTTCTGACCTTTTCTAAACATGTAATTAGTGTTTCATTGCTGTATATTTAGAATCTCTTATTATTTGAACATTTTGGGGTTTTGACTTCCAGCTGAATATCTGAGAAGTGTGAAAGTAGGACTGCAAACAGAAAAAAAGTGGAAGGAGTGATTTTGTTTTGTATTTGTGAAACATTCAGGTTTTGGTTTCTGTTCATTTTAGTTTCCTATCTAAATTATGCTTTGCAAACAGTGAAGTGATCAATACTATAGTGTGTGCTTAAGCATGAAAGCTTCTTATTTAGGAAATAAAAAGGTCTTAACTTGTTGCTGACACAGAAACCAAAGTCATTGACAGCTTATCTATGAGAGCATCAGAAAAAGAATCTTCATCATTTTCAATCAGTAGATAGCAGGAGTTTAGGTTAATTTTAGCCATTATGGCCAAGTGAAACAGCTAGAGCATCACAGTAGCATTTCCTGCCTTCATCTGACGTGTGAAATCAGGGCAAGGTTACAGACACATCTGTCTGTTGTAAAAAAAGGAGGGTATACGTTTCATACCACAATACAATGCCTTTACTACAGGACGAGTTGCAACTGTGGAGCAGCTGCTCTGGTATCTGGCTGTGCTAGCATTTTCCTACAGTTAGAGAGGGAATTGGGTGAGAAAAGAGACAAAATGCACCCTCACCCCTTCTCCATCTTTTTTCCTTCAACTCCTATTAAAATTTCACTACAAAGCAAAGCACACTGGAAGGTGTAGAAACCCCCCCAAGGATTTTATTTTCCATACTAAATTGTACCACTCCTAATCTCTTCACGGTTTCTGGGACTCTGGTGATTGATAAGCCTTCACTGATATCAGTCAGTGATGCTTAATGGGGCATGCAGCTGACCAAGTGAGCTGTGAAGCTCTCCCTAAGAGGTTTCCAGCTGGGAAAAAATTCTTGTCAACCTCAAGCTACTATCTCAGTTTGCAGATTAATTTCATATGGACTGCTGTCACACCACATTAGCTCTCTGAACATTTCTGATGGTAGCAAAATACAGATTTGTGCCATAAAAATGACATAGGAAGATAGGGATTTTCTGTTATTCAGTGACTCAAGTATAATCATTGCATAAAAAAAAAATAATTCCCCCAAATTGCCTAATTGGTAGCCTTAAAACCCCAACTCAGGATCTTAAAACATAGGTCTTTCTGCAAGAGACACTGCGAGATCTGGCTGCCAGCAGCTGCTCTAATCTGAATCCAGCTGTGGCGGCAGGAGAAGCGGAAGGGCCACTTATCCCTCATTTCACTTGTCACTGTTCCTCTATGGGAAATACTGCCCGTCAGACTCAGTGGCTGAACTGCTTGTTTTCTCCTTGTTGTGTAAACTGCTTCTTGTGTAAACAGCACCTTAATTTGCTTCAATCAAAATAAGTTAGTTTAAACGGTTTACGGAGTAGGCTTTACTAACGTGGCTCTGCTTGGTGCAGTTATCTCATGACCCTCAGGTCTGAGAAGATCGCAATTCCTGACCCAGCAGTGGTCAGGATGAGCCAGGTGTGACACCAAGGGGTGATAGCCAAACTCTTCCCTTGGCTGTGATAAAGTATACATCTGCCTGCACCTGTGACTGATTATTGATGGGAGAGAGCATTCTGTGCTCATGCTGCTGGAAAGCTCTGGAAAAAAGGAACAAAGCAAAAACTTTCTAAAATGTCACTGAAATCAGAAGAAACTACACGTAGAGCAACTAGGGTGAGGAAGAAGATGCTGGTTTTGAAAGACAATTTACCCTATTTTTGCACTTTAACAAGACTCTGTTACTTGTGAACAGGGTTCTGCTCTGTTTGCCTTTCCATGCTGTGCCCAGGAACAGAGTCTTTAGTTGCATCTCACTCTTTACTGTATGAGATTGGCATGGAAATACCAACGTTTTCCAAATGCAGAGTTTTGCTACTTGTTTTTTCTTTGAGGCTGCCTCCCCCTGTTCTAGTACATTTCTGGTAATGAAATAATTTTTGTTCCAGTCCAAAAGCGTTGATGCAGTGGGGCAATTGGAAAGAGGCAGAACAAGTAGCATTTCCCTCACTGAGGCCTTTTTTAAAATGTCTGTTGGTTTCTTCCTTCAGACCACACTGCCAAGGAGGGACTGTTTCAGGGTAGACCCCATCTCAGTGTCACGTAGTAGTCTGCAGAAAATATTCAAAATCTATTTTTACAACAGTCTTTTAAAAACTATGGTCATTTTCTCAGTTTCTTGACAAATGACATTATGATGCCATGTCCCTGGTTTCAGACTTGTAGGCATGCTTTACTATTTTCCTTCTAATTTTACTTCATTCCTTTTCACGTATCTTCTTCAAGACACTTTACATTACAAGTTCTAAAATTCAAAATAACACTATCGAAACAAGATCTTTGCTCTGCAGCAAACACTGCTGGAGAGTTCAAAGCTTCAGCTTACTTTAAAGGCAATTTTTCACACATCTATTTTTGTCTCCAAAGTCATCAGATGGAATAATTTCTGAGAATTTGCATGAGACTCCCAATTGCTTGTTCTTCTTCTCAGCTCCACCTGTAACTCTGCTTATTTCACCGTGGTTACTCCAGGTTTACACATCAGGCTCAAAGTGAAGTCAATAGGAGCTGGCCTTCAGTATATAATGCCAAACATGCTGAAAAATCAGATCCTAGGTATTACAGTGTGTCTGTTCAGGGTTATTAAATACTCTTAACTAAAATCTCCGCCTACAACCATAAGGGAAAGGTCCAAGAAGATATCCAGAGGTGCAGTATCCAGCCAGTATGTATAGCTAGACCTCCTGTTTTTTGCTATGCTTATGCAGGGAACTGCTTACATCTTGCCAGCTCTGAGCTGCTTGAATCCTCCACAGGTTAGCTGGCTTCACAAAATAGGCTCAACTCTGATCCAAAATTTCTACAAAAAAGGGAGATTTTGGGATAATGAGGCTGAGCATCAGGGAGACAGGAAAGGTAGGTTTTAGTCCCTGCTCTGGTGAATAGGTACTTATATAAAGAAAGCTTCATAGGGAAAGACTGACAGCTCAGATTAATCATGGACAGTATACCAATACCATAGTAAGAAATATCTGCTGATAATAAACACACCCTTCTGTCATGATGCTGAACTGTCAGCAATGCTACTTGGATGCCCTGTGCTGGGGGCCCAGTGCAGTGTTGCTCTGCCCAAACTCGCTGGGCTCCTGACTTCAGCCCTCTGTTTTTCCAGATGTAGTCAATGCTAGAAAGTGAGGGGAATGTTGCTGCACAGTTGGAACACAGGGGTCTGCCCTCCTGAATCCACAGTGTGGGGAGCTCAGGAAGGGTCTCTGCTTGGTTTGAAAATCCCACACCTTTGAGGGGATGAGGAGAGTAGTTTTCTAGGAAAAAATCCACAGGGTCAAGTGCCAGCTCCATGGCAAAAATGGAGCAGTGGGAGAGCAGCAGGGCACTGAGGAGAAAAGAAACACCCTCTGAAACCCCATCTCAAAAAAACCCTACAAGTACTGCAATACCTGGTGGTGTTACGACAGGATATATTTGTTTTCAATTTCAGTACTGTCATATCCAATTAGGATTGATCCAAATTAAATCTAGTTATGCAGAAGAAGGATTTGAATCTATTTTCTGCATCATAGATAAAAGCTATTACCTACAGACTAGAGAGCACAAGAAGAATGGCACTGACTCCATCACCCTGGTGCACTGTCATTTAATCCCAGAGGTACGTCCTTAGCTGTGAATCTTGAGGGGAATGAAGGCCTCCCACTCTTGGAAAAACACTGCTGACTCTGTGCGCCTCTCGACAACATTTTTCCTTGGCTAGCTAATGATGTTTGCTCTGTTTGCTGTGAGCCAGGCACTAAATGGCAAAGTATTTAAAAAGTAGATGCTACAAATTACATCCTAAATCTTCCCAGGAAACTAATTCCCATGTCCTCGCTCTCAGTTTTGAACATGAGATAACTACTCCCTCCTATCTTGCATGGATATTGAAGAAATGCATTCAGGTCTGAGAAGCACTCGGATATCATAGTGGGGGGACATGCAGAAAAGCCTATAGAGATATTACTACTTCTAACTTCAGAAGAGGTTATAGAATGTGGTAAATGTCATTTGGTAAGCTGCATGCTGAAAAACAAGGAGAAAACAAAACATGAAATAGCTGCCAGCTGCATGAGAACCTTGTGCTGAATGGGAAGGAGGTTTAAAAAAAAAGTGCATCATAAAAGTGTGCCATAATTTATAGGCATGACGTGAAATAATTAAGGTTGAACAGGCTTCCCCTAAATGTCAAATTCTTGCTTTTTTCAATTCTAAATTTTGTTCTGGAATATACATATACAGTGTTTTTCTTTGAAAATGAAGTCATGTATTTCCCTAGACAGCTTGTCCTCGCCTTGTCCTAAGACAACTTCCTTACATAAAAGTAAACGTGAAGGATGTCCTGTTGAAGGAATGGGCTGATTTCTCTTTTTCTCTCTTTCTTTTTGTGTGCCACCTTTCTCCAGGGTAGACCTGCACAGAGAGGTCCCTGCTGGAGCTCTGTGGTTCAAGCTATGCTCACCTGGATCACCAGGCTCTCACATCCCCTACTCCCAATACCAGGCCATAATTTCTTGGACATACACCCCGCAACCTGGGGACACCCGCAGATTCCTGTGGGGCAGCTTCTCCATTGCCTCCCATGCAGGACTGTGCAGAGCCCAGCTACATCTGGCGGCTGCATGACGCTCTCCTCTCTGCATGTCTGCAACCAGCAACTGGTTGGAGCAGATCAGAGCAGCTTCTGCCAGGTGGAGGTGTTGCTCACTTACCCGCGGACACAGAGCAGGCAGAAGAGTGTTAAACACACACGTCTGCTCATCTGCATCCTGCCTGCTTTTCTTAGAGCTTAGATGGATGTCCAGCTGTCTTAAGCACACACAGTTAAGTCCCAATTCGCCCTCCGTTCCTGCTGAAGTCACTACATATATGTCAGGGGTTTATATATATTCTTTTTCTCTTTTGTCAAGATATTATATTGTTTTTTCAGGATGGTGTTTGTCTGAACTTAGATTTGACCTCAGCTTGCATACCTCACAGCAAGCAAGTAGGTGTTTTCTGATAACTAGCTCTCTTCTTGCTCCCTGAAGGACCCTCACTTCTGTTGTTCATCCCTCTGACCCACACCTGGCAGTCTCAGAGCAGGAACCAGCAGGTACAGTGAACAGCCATGCAAAACTCACTGACTTCCTCCAGCCTGGGCAGACTTTATAATGCAGAGCAAGTGCAGGTCTCAGCTTCTTTCCATAGTTAGATTATCTACCCAAATTCTTTTGCATTGAAAGCTTTACCATTTCACATCAGCATACCCAGGCTTTGGCCTTTGTCAACTTTAATTAACATTTTGAAGAGCTCAATGTGGTTCCCTTTTGAGGTTGTCATGCTGATGTAGGAGGACTTAAAAGATGACTCCTGCTGCAACAGGCAGCTTTAGGAACTGTGCTGGCTAATTGCCCTGGGAAAAGAGAAGCTCTTTTAGAGCAAAAGAGGAAGAGGGGACAAATAATTTTCTATGTCCTTCCTGCATGCACATTGACCTTCTGTTTGCCACTGAAAAGCAGAAGCTTGGGAATATGTAATTAACTTGTCTTTCTATGAATTTAATTTTCAAGTTGTAACAGCAAACAGAAAAACAGTGATAAACTGGTATCTGTAGCAGATACTTCAAAGCGGCTCTTCCGTTGCTTGAAACACACTGGAACAAAGCTTCCAGAAGCAACATCAAGATATGAAGTCCATGCATCGTAATCAATGTGCTGACAGAGTGCTGCCAACCCCTTCTGCTCTAGAGGAATTCATAAAAAAGCATCACTTAAGCTGGCCAAAAAAATGGGGGAACAAAGGTGTATTGTAGTTTGTGAAGTGTCCCACACCAGCTTTAAGATTTTTTTATATCACTGAGCCCAGACCTGTGTTTTATATCAAGCCTTTCAAACCATTTATACCCAGATTACTTGCAGATCCTGAAACAGTAGCCAGAGCATGATGGCCATGTGGCTCCTGTATTTGGCAAAAGTAGCTCAGCTTCCTCATGTGGCAAAGTCCATAGTTTGTAAAAATGTCTGGTTTACCAAGCTCACTGTTTCCTATTGCCTCAGGAGGAACTGAAAAAACTGGGGACCTCAGTTTTGGATTTGTAGAAGATACAGAGAAATTATGCTTCAAAATTGAAAGAAAAGCGATAATGAAACATGTACAGCTCCAGCCCCCTCTTACTAAACCAGACTTCTACTTTTTATGTAGCACAACATGATATTATGGCATGATTAGCTGGCTTTTTAGCACCTAATATATTGTGTTCAGAGCACGGAGATGGGGACCTCTTTTTCATACCTTACCCAATGTACCATTTACTCTGTCAGTACTGAAAGCTGAGAAGGCCAAGAGCAGCAATGACTTTAACAACATCGGTGTATAGAAATCAGACAAAAATAAAGACTTCAGCTTTATCATATCTAAAAGTTTCTCATAGCATTAAAAACCTGGATTAACCACAGGAGATATGAGTAGCTAGCTAGTGATATGTATAATTTTAATCTTAAAGCTTCAGTAACTTTCTGAAATATTGCCTTGTCTTCTTGGTACCACTCACTTCTAATTTCAGAAGTTTCCTCTTGTTGTCTTTGTTCAGTCTTTCAAGGCTTCAACAGGAGGTAAATATTTTTGGTTGCAAGACGGAGCCAAAATTATTTCTCTGTTCTTTCAGGATAGTGGCAAGTAGCACCCTTCAAGATCAACTCAGTTAAAGGAAGCTTTGGGTTTGATTTTTTTAATGTAAAAAATACTCCAGAAGAACCTATAGATAGGGGGTAATGTTTTTCCTCACAGTTTCTTCATGAATTAGCACAGGGTTAATAAAACTTTAAACAGGCATATCTAATGATCTAACAACAGGTGGTAAAACTCACTCACCCAGTTTACCCGATGCTAGCTGTAAATGAGGGTCCCTCAGGAGAACCAGCCACAGAATGGCTCACTTCTTTTAATAATACCAACCTCTGTTTCTATGGAAACAGCACATCATGTTTGCTGCTTGCAAGACATGTGTTTAGCCCCTTTTAAAATAAACTGTGTTCTCTTTACATTGTTTTTAAGGCTGAAAGAAGCACTCTGCTTCCAACACACCAAATTATTAATCCTTCTCTTTCCCCTCTAAATAAAAATGAGGTGTTGGATGTGTAGCCTGTAATTGCTAATTATCGCGAGAAGTAATGGCATGTTTGTAGGTTACAATTTCTAAGAAGAATGGATATCTCACTGCTTTATGGCAGGGCATTGGAAATTTTGGAATTGTGGCTAAAAATGAATGCTATCATGTTTAAAATGGTAACTGCTTGGCTTGATTAAGCACATATTCTCCTGCATATTTTTCCATATGTCGGAATTTGGTGATTTGCATCATCACACTTTGAAAGTGTTTGCTCTTCATATTGCGAGATACTTAAAGATGCTAAAAGGCCATCTGTCAAATACCTAATGTGTCACATATGCATGCACGTACACCTGTGCTTGTACTGGGCCATCCAGTTTTCAGCCTGAGTCACCACTGAAATTAATGGGGTTTTCCTCCCAAACTGCTGATATGAAACAGCACTGAGTAATTATATTGCAAATAAAATAAGATGTTAGAAGCCACAACTTGTCAATAACATTAATAGATGTTTAGATCTTACTGAAACAATTTTATAATCTGATGATTATAATGGAATGCCATGGAAGCTGGTTTTATAGCTTCCTGTATCCTGAGCAGTGAAAATAGAATGGTCTGTTTCAAGCTGTGATGGAATGAAGATTTACAGAGCTTGGACAGTCAAAAGGATGGCGTTATAGGGTTGTCAGAGTAACAGGCCTTGGGAATCTACGCTGTTTACGTTTGAAGGGAGAAGTCAGCTGGAGGCAGACATCAGAGGCATGTTGGATTGATTTGCATCTTAAAAGCAGATTGTGTTTGGGAAGAGAAGAATGGAATTCTGGCTCGCATCTGTCCTTCAGATAATATAGCAAAAAGACATTTTCTTGGAAAAATGTTATTAATGCAGCCCCACTTCAGCAGCAGCACTTTCAAACACCTAGTGAAACACAGCCCCACCTTCGCAGTAGGTCATTAAGTGAGAAAGTTGGTGTCGTGACTGAAAGCAAAGCAACCCAGTCTAATCCAGTTAAAAATTCAAAAATAAAAAAGAAGAGTTATTCAAGGTTTAAAGAAAGATACATCAAGCATATTTCATACACCACTTCATATGGTGTTTGAATACTGCTTTTTGAAGTACGGAAGAGATTTGATCCTACGTTTCTCACTCAGCAAGCTACCCTCATTGACTGGGGCTTTCTTCAATGCTCATGAGCCACGTATAAAAGAATAATTTGCATCTTGAATGTAAAAAAGAGCATTGTGGTGAATATAGGTTGGGATGAGAGAAAAAAATCTCAGATGCTGTAGACCATTGCCAAGATCAAATGAAGGATTTATGAAATCTATAAATTAACTCTCTTGATTCATAATATAAACATGGCTGATAGAAAACTAAATGCCTCTGCCTTTCTCTTGTGGAAAATAGAAGTTTTACAGTGTTCGGAAGCTTTTGATACTTCTGTTTCTCTAGTACTTCTCAGAGTTATTCTCTATAATTCATTACTGCAATGGAATTCCTTGCCTGTTAGTTAAATAACACTGCTCCTTAGCCAATTTGTGAAGATCTGCAATTTCCTGTCTGCTCCTATTGTGCTAAATTGTACTTCGTCTCTTATTACTGTAGCATTTTCAATTCTCTATTGATCAATATGGTGTGCTGTCATTTAAAGGAGAATATTTTCGCTGGAGTTGAAAAGATTTTGTACAAGACACACAGTAATTTTCTCTCAAGGCGAGTCGTCTTTCCCTCTGCCTTGTTCTGCGCTATTTCTCTGGGTCTTCCCTTTACAAAGGAAATTTTTAATACGAGCTTTTAAAGACACACAGGATGTGCCTCTATTGTGGATGAAACTGTTGATTAAATGGGTAGAGATATCTCAAACTGTTTTTAGTCAGTTTCTCATAGGTACTTCAGCCCTCAATTCCACATAATCCAAGCTACTTCTAGAAGCAACTTTTTAGTCTACAATAATAGGGTCTTTAGGCCTCTCCATTTTCAGTTTCTGTTTGAATAGGAGTATTTTCTGGAATCATCTGGGCATTTCTATGTAAACTGGACTGGGAGATACAGACCATCAATGTGCCTTTTGATTTGCCCTACTATCTTCCTATTGGGTTTTTTTTTTTTCAGCTTTTTTTGTCATAGAGTGCTGGGAAGAGTTGTGAGACTTGTACAGCACATCTTCTATGGACCCTTTAACTACCTTTTAAACAGATAAATGCAACAGGCAGGGACAGCACTTTTAAGCTCAACGAGCAGAGCCTAAAACATTAGAGCGATGCATACATGCAATTTATACGTTGCAAGCAAAACAAACGGCGCTGCAGAAGGAGGAACCACCCATAGTGCGAGCTCGCTCCTCACACAGGAGAGCACCCCATGGCTGCCCCTGCACCTCGGGTGTCCCTGCTGCCCCTCACTCCTCACTACAGCAGCAGCTCTGCCAGTGGCACATCCCACTCCCCTTTGGCCATGCATCCCTCTGACATAGCGGCCATTGACACACTATATATCATCTTTTCTAGCACAGCTATAGCAGTCTAAATGTTGTGTCCAAACTGGTGTTTAGTGAGCTGATGGTTTCTCTGCTGGTACCCAGGCTGTCAGAGAGCACTCTCCTTCCCACTCTTTCCTCTCAACATCTGTTTAAAAAGTCAGGACTTGGTGCAGAGGGTCTTTTAAAAATAAAAGGGTCTTTTATTACTTGCAGCATTAAAACATGATGAACATTGTGCACTAACATATAAAGGGCAACTTCCATTATGACAACCATTACCGAAGCCTTAATTTTCATTGAAGGTAAGAACAGAAGAAGGGGAGAAAGCATTGATGAAGCATTTAAATACAAATTTCTCTCATTTTAGTTACTTTCTGTTTTCCCTTTCACTTGAGCAATGTGAAATATCGTATGGGATGATTTGCAAGGACATCACCAGCTATTGCACTTCCTTGTAAATTATTCTGAAACAGGAAAGCCTTTTAGTGGTGCTGCCATGTTCATGTTTGGCTTTTAGATTGCCTTTCCAGTGTCACAACACTAAGCCAAACAACATCACTAGAAACCCGAGTATGAGAGGCTGAGTAGCCATGGGGAGCAGTTAGAGAAAGGTTGCTCCTTCCAGCCTTCCTTTCTTAGTTCTCCTATTCAGTGACCATCATATAAACAACATTCAAGCACAACAGTATGATCTGGTTAAAACTAACTGTTTCAAATACATTCTGATGATTTCGGCCACAAGATTTCTCCCATTTCTAGAATGTTTCAGAGTATAATTATTTTTCACAATCTTGAAGTCACTTCGACATAGCACTTGTAGCATAAGTGGTCCATTCAGTCCCCATTCATTTAGACTGGCCTACATAAAACTCTTTCACATTCCCAAGTAGACTTCTGCTATCTCAGGACACTTAGAATAAAAGTCTCAGTCCCTGAACCTCATCAAATGCAGCCCAGCAGTAATCCCCAAAGCTAAAGGTGGTGTTGCGAGCATGCTGTAAATTTGATGAAAAGAAGACCCAGACAAAAGCCACAACAGCCACCACTCTTTCTTATGTCCATAAAATGCACCCAAGCAAGTAGATCTGCAATGCTCCTCTTCAGTTGTGCTCACTTTTTCACCAGTCAAAGCCTTGCTGTGCAAGTTCTGTGGCATTACTTAGTATCTAGCCTAGCTAAGGATGGGTAGTGATTAAGCAAGAACTAGGACTTAAAAAAGGAGAAAATGGAAAGTAGAATACAGAAACCTTTCAAGAAGGTAATGAATTAATGAATACAGAATTGTGATAGTGATCAGTGATAGTATGGAAGCACAAAGATATCAGCTAAAATAAAACTGACTTGAATCTCCCCATTCTCCAAAAAAACCCCATAATGATTCTCTTTGTTCTTCCTTAGTTGGAAGAGCACATCTTGACCCATACCAAAAACCAAAATCATGCATGTTCTTATCCCTTTTTCTACAGCCCTATGCACAGATTCAGATGAAATAAAAGGGGGGAGTGTGAAAATTGAAAGGCTTTTCTCTTGTGCCAGTCCATAGGACTTACAGGTACACCAGTCAAACCTAAATCAGCTGGATAATCAGTTGAACTTTGACAAGTTTAACCTTATAGACATTTTCTTTCTTTTTTTTTTTTCTCTTTACAAATCTACATATTATTAGAAACCTGTAAACTCTTTTCTGCATTTTATAAAATACAGAGAAATGTCCTATGTTAGTGCATTACACTCACTCATCTCTTTTTTTTTTTTTCAAAATTGGTGTTTTCCATAAGTCTGTACATTTTTGTTTGTGAAATAGTACTGAAGGAGTGAGAAGTAATTCAGTACTTCTTTGCTGACTGCTATGAATCCCATGTGAATTGGGACATACGTGTGTGCACATCTATGTGTGTGTTTGTGTGTGCACGTCTATGTGTGTGTTTCTGTGTGCCTACATGTGTGTGTATGCACTAAACCTTCTTATCACAGACTCTAGTACCATCAGCTTCCATCATCTTCATTCCAGCTTCCAGGATAGGCAGAATGGAAACCAAGAATGATGCCAAAACATAACTGCAGGTATTTGTGCAAGGAGATTTAAATTTTTTTATATAGAAATCCAATCACTGACATTTTACCTGTGAATCAGGTGGATCTAAATTCACAGGCAAAAATTTGTAGAAGGTGTTGTTTTGCTATTTATTCAAATATACACTCATCATATTTGTTCTCTGAATTGCCTAGTTTATCTCTTTCAAATCTCTGGTTTTGTGTTGACATGATTTTAAAATCTATTTTGGTTTTCTACTAACCTGTGCAAACACCTGTAAAAGTACAGTGTCTCTAGAATGCCACTTCTGGCTGAACAGCTTCTTAATGAGAAAGTGAAACATCCATTCAGGTTTTCTTTTAAGCCATGTCACCAATGTTAGCAACCACATCCCTTTTGTGTCCCTAATTATTATTCTTTACTGATGTTCATCAGCATAATTGCACCAATCTTCCCTTCTTGGCTTATGTAAAAAGAATAAGGGAAAATAGGAGGGAATTTTTGTTGTCACCTCCATATCACAGACTTGCCAGAGACTAGAATTTGCAGTAAGGGATTGAGACTATGCGTGTTGCATGATTGCTAAGAGAAATTCCCAGGATCTCTGCTTTTAAGGATAGGATGGCAATTAGTACACTCATATACTTTTACCAGACACTGGTAAAGCTCAGACATAAATGGGGACCTGGCTACACACCTCCGAGGTGCAGACAATATTGGTCTGCAGAGTTGGCTCTGCAGCTCCTTTTGCCATCCCAAAAGAGCAGCAGGAAATGCTCCTTTTACAGGGAGGATTTCAACCTTGTAGCATTTCAAAATGTTAGATTTATTTTAGAGCAGATTTCCTGTGGGAATACGAAGCCAGTACAGACCTCCCGATCCATCGGGGCCAGTCCTCTGCTTTGCCTGCAGTCTCAGACAATCACATCACACACTCTTCTAATAACTGTTTAAGTGCCGTCTTAGAGCTAGATGCACTTAGATATTTTGTGCATTAGGAGACTGCCAATTCTTAGGCTAAAACCTCATAGTTTCTTAGTCTAACAAACTAAGTAAAAGCATTTGCAACTGGATGTATGCTTTCATGGCCCAATAGGCTGTAGACTTTATAGAATCATAGAATCACAGAATTGTTTAGGTTGGAAAAGACCTTTAAGATCATCCAGTCCAACCATTAACCGTCCACCACTAAACCAATTAAGGGTAGAGTAGCAATTTCATGTTTCCTGGCTTGGTGGATGGATTATTTTTAATGAAAGTAAAAACTAGGAATCATTACGATTGGAAAGGACCTCTAAGATCATCAGTCCAATCATCAACCCAATACCACCATGCCCACTAAATCATGTCCCAAAGTGCCACGTCTACCCGTTTTTTGAACACTTCCAGGGATGGTGACTCCACCACCTCTCTGGGCAGCCTGTTCCAATGCCTGACTACCCTTTCGATGAAGAAATTTTTCCTAATATCCAATCTAAACATCCCCTGATGCAGCTTGAGCCCATTATGGGGTCCCTGACTTAAAATCAGTCTTGTTTCCACCTCAGGCTGCGTCATTCCCATTCCCCTTATTCACCCAGCCTTTCACCTGGTGTTCCAGTTTTCATATCAGTCCTTTTCCCTGTCCTGTAAGCTCTCTCTGTGTCCTTAAATATTCTTTTTTGAGATGGCTTAAAGATTTTCTGTAAATATTTCTCTTCTTTGATGTGACTGAAGTTCCAGATAGGTCGTGGTTGAATCTTTGACTACAAACATTTGCTTTCAAACCCTTGAACACTCCAGGCTCCTTTGCCAACTTTGGGTTTACCACCATTGGCTTTGCCTCCATTCCACCCTCATGATTGCTTCCGGGATTTGTAATTCAGCAGGATGGGTTAAAAGTGTTTCAGTTCATCAGGGCACAAGGCTTGAAAGTGTTAAGTATGAGGTGGAATAAAAATGCCTGAGATAAGTACACAGCAATCTATCAGCAACAAGAAAAATAGAGAGTGGACCAGAAGATTTGTCCAGATTTGATCTCTCTGCACCCTCATGACTCAGTTTTTATGCCAAGGAGGAGGTTTGTTCCAGGGAAGGGAATAAGGAGGGCTGGCAAGAGGTCACACAAAACTCTGCTCAGGACAGCATGCAGTTGCTTACAAAAGCAGAAATACTCTGACTGAAGTGATGGCAGCTGGTGAGGAAGTAGCTGAAAAATGGTAAAACATGTCAACTCAAAATACATCCAACTGCAATCTGACACAACTTTTGAAACGCGCACACTGTTGGTCCCATAGTGCCCACACGGTCTCGAACAGTATGCAGAGGTCCAGCACGTAGTCAGTTTTTCACCACCTCCTCTTGTAGCCTCCTTCTTTCTGTTAACCACAACAGCAGCTACTATGTTCAGCATAAACTTGGAGCTACATGAAGCAATTCTATAACTAAAGAAATGATTGAAAATGGTTTTGGCCTTCAAATAAAATGTGAAAAGGCTGAGCTGTATAGCAGACAAATGAATACTAGGGAGGCTTTTTATGTACTTAATAGCACAGCAATCTGTGGGGTCATGTTTTCTATCAGCTGAAGGAAACTGTATACATATAGCTGAAGGCATACTTACAATAGATGGTCCTTCACAAAGTGTCTGTTTATCCTTTAAATGTTCAATTATTTCGGGTGTTTATGGTAATTGTATGTCTCAGGCTCAGTACCATGAGACGAAATACACTTCAGTGCATGATTCAGTTTCTTAGAGTGTATTGCTCTAATATTTAAACATGGGGAAATGAGTTGCTGATTACTTTTCAGTCATTGCTTTTGATTTCTTGGTTTTGTAGATTTAATCAGATCCCATTTATTTAAATACTCAAAATTACCTTGTAATTTAAAACATGCAGCTGGTTATGCTGGTTAGTGTTTAATACAGTGAACGAATCACTGCTTTTTCATGTTACAATTTTTGTGATGCTTTATATCATGGCTAATATAAATGACATAATTTTCCCTCAGTACTTTTCATTTTAAAGAGCTGTAAAGCCTTATCACAAGTATAATAGCAATGTGGCTTTTTGTATCTCCTTCATTTTACAATAGTAAAATAATGTGAAATCTCTTGGCACCATTCCAAGTTATGACTTTTCCAGTATACGCATATGTGAACTACTTTGTGTATAGAGAAAGCTCCTTTATGCACTGCCTGAGATTTGCTTAAATCTGTGGGAAAAAAAAATTCTTTGAGGTTTGTCATACCAGTGAATGTTTTATTCTTCCAACATTCTTTTTTCTTCCTTTAGCCACTGTAGGAGTGGCACTATAAGTAGAAAACATATGCCACCAGCATCATAGCATCTGTATTGTCTTAGTCCTAATGTCAGTTAAACTTTAGAAAACTTCAGTTAGGCTCCTAAATTATTCTAAATTACTGTCCTGTTGAGGACTACCAATACAGATCCAAGTTTGAGGAATTCTTCCAGTATTTAGCATTCTATTCAAATGCAGTTATAGTAACTCAAATTGGGACAGATTTTAAATTTTTATCATCTGTTTCACAATATGAGAAAGCAAGTAGTAACTCTGTATGCCTTATTATGTTGTGCAGTGTTTAAATTTTTTTGGAGCTGATGACAGTAAAATAATCACTGACAGGTAAGTCAATTAGATGAGCAAAAAAGAACCTACTTGAGGCATCCTGCCCCATACACTGCTGGCTCTGTCCTGAGGAACACCAATCACTGAGGATTTCATCCAGTTCCCAACTCAGAGGTTTTATATGAATAAAGAGTATGTTCCCGTGTACCTGAGGATTCTGTACTCCATGGTAAACCCAGAAGACTTAATGCATGTGGCTGCAGGGAACTTAAGCTGATTCCCAAAGCATAGCCCAGTCAGCGCTTTATTTTTCACAGCACCTCACTTGTGCATCATTCTCAATCTTTTCCCATGATGATGCTTCATTATCTTGAATGGGTAACTCAGGATGCCATCAAGGAACAGGCACACAGAGAGGAAGAGGAGGTTCAGTGATGGAAGTGTATCTTGAAGCATGTTAATGGCAGAAAGCAAAACTCTTCTGTGGGTCTTTGATCATGTATGCATTCCTACTGTAAGTGCTTCCAAGTGACAAAATCTCTTTTAGCTTATATGGAGGAAGACCTAGAATTCTTGAAGCTAAGAGCCACTACTGCTGACACACTCTGCTACCAAAACTGTCACTGAATATGATATAATGCACAAATCTCTGTGGCCACTGGAAAGATCAGGTGTCTGCAGCTTGCTGTGACCACAAAAAAACCTCTGCTTGTTACATAGAATGCAGGCATACATAAGTTTTCTTTGTGTTTTTAAGAGGAAGGATGACAACTCAGTATCGGTGAGTCCCAGCTTCATGAGGACTCTGGGGAAAAACCCTGGTTTTGAATCACTGGAACTGGAACAAACCAGTAGCACCACCAGTTAGCCTGGGCTCTTATGGAGGGCCCACATTTCGTTCAGTGGCAGTATGGGTGGTATCTACAGGAACAACAGTAGGGAATTTTGTTCTTGCAGCCCATGGGAATGATCAGGCTTGCCTGAACTGAGGGAGTGGAACAGCAATTTCATGAAATGATTGTGTTTGCAATGTGCTTGTACTATCTATGTTGCCAGTCACTTCACAAAATAACTGGAATTACAGCATTAAACTATTTGACCATTCCACGCTGTAATTACATAACACCAAAGCATTTTGAGCATTTCATGTAATGACTACCATGTTATTGCTGTAAATCTGTTTTGAAACCTGGTGCCATGACATCCTGTTGCATGAATGTCCTGCTAGGTGGACTCTTCTGCAGGAAATACAGAGTCCCCAGCCACTGGTCAGTGAGAACTTCATCACAGGGATTTTTATCATGAGGCAAGCTAACATCACAAATAAGCAGTCTGTGTCTCAGGATACTTTCCAATGGGAAACACTGTATTGTAGCCATTCCACAATACACAGGTGAGCTGTACAAGTGGCTGTTCAGATGGTGACCTCTTCCACCTCCAAGTGCCCCCAGGTGCTGGGGTATGGCAATGGGGCTGAATCCAGCAAAACATAATCTGAGCCTAAAAGCTTTTGCGGCCTGAGCACTGCCTGATCCACGTGAAACCTGGACATCCTCACAGTCAGGGGACTTTCCAGCAGGGATACGAAGGATATACTTGCAGCACTGCTAGCACCTCATAATTCAAAGGACTACACAATCCATGGAAAAGGCTATCCATGATATGCAATAACTCAAGCTCAGATTAGATGCCTGTTTAGTGTTGTCGGTTTAGCCCCAGCCAGCAGCTAAGCACCACGCAGCTGCTCACTCACTCCCCCTGCCCCGATGGGATGGGGGAGAGATTCGGAAGAGTAAGAGTGAGAAACACTCCTGGGTTGAGATAAGAACAGTTTAATAATTGAAATAAAGTAAAATAGTAATGATAATAATAACAATATAATAATGATAATAACAATATACAAAGCAAGTGATGCACAATGCAATTGCTCACCACCCGCCGACTGATACCCAGACAGTTCCCGAGCAGCGATTGCTGCTCCCCAGCCAAACCCCCCCAGTTTCTATACTGAGCATGACGTCATGCGGTATGGAATAGCCCTTTGGTCAGTTTGGATCAACTATCCTGGCTGTGCCCCCTCCATTTCTTGTGTACCTGGCAGAGCATGGGAAGCTGAAAAGTCCTTGACTAGCATAAGCAGTACTTAGCAGCAACTAAAACATCAGCGTGTTATCAACATTATTCTCATACTAAATCTAAAACACAGCACTATGCTTGCTGCTAGGAAGAAAATTAACTCTATTCCAGCCAAAACCAGGACAGTATTCATCTCACTGTGGACTTACTGCAGCTATGGGTATCAATGACCACCTACACAGGGAAGCTGTCCTGCTCTTCACACTCATTTCTCTATCATCTGCTGTCTTCCAGAAAGCAGTCCTGTCTCTGTGCCTGAAACTGCTCTGGATCACCATGCTTACACTAATAATTACTGTTCTCGACAGGTTGCACCATTTCCTTTTGATGAGTCTCTGAACAGATTCAGCAGGAAGTTCCCTACCTACAATGACCTGAGAGGCCCATAGCTCTTCTCTGCAGGGATCCCAGATGCCTGGCAAGCCCCTCACAAGGAGCCCTTCTCCAGGAGTCATCCACCTTTGCCAACAAAACACCACTGGGAAATACAAGGGAGACCGCACAACCCAAATTTCTGATATAGAACATACGGTAAAGTACAATCAACGCAGTGAACCTGGAAGAATGTGGTCTTCCGCATTGCAATGGCTAACAGAGGCAGCAGAGACCTGCGCTGTATAACGGGCATCACCACAGATAGAGGTGAGCTTACCCTGCTATGAGAAAATGTAATTCTCCAAGAAATGCATAGAGGATCATTTGACTTGTCTTTCCAGTATCTTCTGATGATGAGACTATAAAAAGAAAGAAGCTTATGTCAATGCAAGAAGCTGTTCCCAGATATTCTGGCAGTAGAAGTTTTTTCAAAATATAGTTGAAACAGCCCGAGAAAATATGAAACAAACAGATGCAAATGTTTCAAAGCAAAACAGAAGTGTAAAAGTTGATACCTCAGTCAGGAAAATAAACTTCACTCTGTGAAGCAGCATTTATTGCTGTAGGTTTAGAAGTAAATATAAGACTCTATGATTTTGTCTGTAGATATAATAGAAAAGTAATTTTTACATGTCCTTTTGAACTAGAAATTGACAGGAAATAGGCTTTTCAAAATAATGCCTAGCTGTTTTTTCCTACTCCTTTTGCAGAGTAACTCATGTTGTCAATCTCTTTTTTTTTTTTTGAATGACCAGTTTCTCAGTGTGACTGTAAAGCATAAACTCAGAAAGAAAAACTGAGCACAGTTTGATTCAGAGCACAAAGTAAATCCCACAACTGAAGTTCTGGATTTATTACTAAGTACATATTAGGGAGCAGCCGGAATCCCGTAAGCATGAAATCTCTTTCTATGGGCAGTCATAAATCTTAAAAGCACTATTTTTATCAGCAAGAAAAATAAGTGATGACTCATTTTGACTTCGTGCATTTGTACATCATCTTGTTTTCTTTGGTTTTTTTATTCTTCCCTACTTATATTCTCTTCAGAGGGTTAGAGCATTGTCTCTACCTATTTTTATTCTCTAAATGCCACCAAAACATATGAAATGTTTAGAGGAAAGATGAAAGCTTTAGCTGGTCTGTTAGCTGGTCAGCTAGTGACAGGTATTGACAAGATTCCCAGTAAAAAGTCAAAGCAGGAACAGAATATCAGGTGGGGAAACTCTGGGGATTTAGTGTAGGGAAGCATAGCTTTACAGGTGCTGTGTAGCCCCTGCCCCACATACACAATCCAGCGTGATATAGGAAAGGCTGCTGAGGAAAAATAGCAACCGGGAGCAAGATGTTACATCTGCCAGATTAATTCATCCTGCCTGAAGCTGAATGTCTAAAGGAGGCAGCCGGAAAGAGGACCAATGGGCCAGATGATGAATTTTCTCAAGGGCTGGATTTGAATCACAGACTGTGGGCTGAGTGCTCCTCATCTTGGAGTGCTGGTTGGACTTCACCACAGGCCACTGAAGGTTGGATCAGTTTCAGCTCATAGGAAAGACGCCAAAGTGGATATTTATGAAGTCAAAAGCATTGGTGTTTTTTGCATGAGTCACCTGCTGTATATTCACACTTGGTGGAGATGGCAAGGAGGAAGTGGTTGTAGGAGTGCTTCCTCACCAGTGCTGGGAGTGGCTTGAAGCCAAGCTGGACACATCCTTTGTGGTCTGTTTACGTCTGTATTTTCAGTGCCTTTGCTATACCTGCTCTGAAGTCATATGTGCCATGTTTGTCTCCAAATCTTTCTCTGCAATTGTTTATTACTCAACATATCTGGCCTTCAGGTGTTAATTTAATAGAAAACTAATCAATTAACACTTTTGATAAAGACTATAATTTTCAGTTGTTGAAAGCCAAACACAAATCACATTTTATATTTAAGGTGACAGATGAAGGAAGTGAACAGGCCAGGGGTGGGCACTGCAGTGGGCAATTCTTGCACTGTAGTCATATTTGCTTACTGTTGACCTTATATTTTTCTAATTTCATTCCCCAGGATCTTTGTTAATGTACAGATCATGATATCATAGAAAAATTTAGGTTGGAAAGGATCTCTGCAGGTATATCGTGTTGCATCCTCCTTGAGAAAAAAATATAGAGTGACATTTTCAAATGTCATGAGAATAATTAGAGTGTTTGTTTTCCCTTCCTCTATATACAGGAAAAGGTTTCATCAGAACAAACTGTTTCTTAGCGATTGTACTTGGGGTCAGTAAATCAGATCACATTCTAACTGGGACCATCCCATTCATTCCTGGGACTACTAGGCCAAATGTTAGTGTCAGTTGCACCATATTTACCTAGCTGCATTTGGAATGAGAATCTAGCTTTCATACCATTGTACTTTTTGAAAATTGGCTAAAAAAATGAAGTGGAATTATAACTGGTAGTGGTCTGTACAGTACCACAAACTAGAAATAGCTGGTCTTTCTAACATAGTTCTTTGCCCTCCTGCATAATGCTGTGAAATCTGCCACAGAAATAGCGTAAATAATTTGATTCACAGTATTTATATTTCAGAACTTGAAATGCTAGTTTTAGTTCAAGGCTTTGTCAAAGCCATGGCATTCTTCTGAAGGTGTTGCCCTCAGAACCCTCTAGCCTGCAAAATGCATGCACCACCAACAGTTGAACAGTTGTAGAGGAGAGAGGAGGAGACTAGTCCTCAAAGAGATGCCCCAGCGACCACGTGGTTAGTGTGCTTGCCTGCTAATGTGTCAAGAGAAGGTCCATGTGAAGTCTACTGAAAACCGAGGGTGCTCACATGATCATGGGTTTGCAGAACGCGTGAACTGTCAATAGGCTCATGATATGGGGCAAAGAGTTGTGCAGCCCACAAATGATGATGATGATGATGATGATGATATGTGCTAGTCAGCAATGGTGCAATGGGCCCTGACACTCATCTTTCTCATAAGCAAGTGAGATGTGGGAAAGACACTATCTATTTGACTGCATAAAATCTTATCAGAGAAACTTTTCTGATGATTTTTCTAAAAAGCCTGTGGGAGAATGTGGATGCAGTGTGGCATTGGAAAACACAGCTTCAGCACAACACACAAACCACTTTGTATGCAGCTATTGCTCAAATGAGAAAAAAACTAGTGTCATGAGCCAGCTGGACACATCTTTTGCCCATCTGTTCCATATTTATTTATTTTTTCAACATTTGATTTACTGTTTAATATTTATATTTCTTATATTTGGTACACAGTGGAGAACTGGAAAAAGCTGTCAATGCCTTCTTCCCTCCCAGCCACCCTGGAATTCCCACAGTCAAACATGGCTGCAAAACCAAGCGCAAACTTTGTCACCAAGCAGATTGGTGGTTTATTTATGTGCTTATAACACTTTCAATAACTGTATATTTTCCAGTTATCTTCAGGCACTCATCACATCAGTAGCACAACATTCTCCAGGATAACATAATGTTTAATTTGACTTGGGAGTTTTTTCCTTTCCTTTCAAAGAATAAATAAATTTCTAATAGATTAACAGCTTGTAATCTTAAATCTAGTACAGGAGCAATCCTAAATCTTCCAGCCCTTTCTTCACTTCCCACCTTCAAAAGACAAGACACATAATGTGTTTATTCTTGGAAAATTTAACAGATATTCTTGGGGGAAGAACTGGAGGGAAATGAATCCTAATGCTGAATGTGTCTCATAGGATGTGCCTTTCAGTTCTGATTTAAGTCAGTCATTGTGTCTCTGGGAATTGCCAAGGCTGCTAACCTGCTTTGGAAAGCAATTTCACAGATACAGTCTCAATAAATTAGTTTAGTTTTGTTCTTACAAGACTGTTTCTTCATACTTGTTAATATTTGTATCATAGCCCTACTGCCAGAGAGAAACAAGAAAAGAGAACTGGGAGAAGAAAAGAGTTACCAAGTGACCATAACCTTAATAAGCATTTAATGATACAAGAGATCCCCTAACAACCGCCACTCCTAGCAGCAGGGAGAGCCAGATCAGGTTGTTCTTGCTTAGAACAGCTAAATCTTAAGCACTCCCAAACATCTCAGACCTGGAAAGTCTAGGAAGCCTACACGCAGGAACTGCATTTTTGAAGGGGCTGCAGACCACAATATATGGTTTGTGATCAGTATTGTGATCAGTACGTGTGCAGTTCAGCAGCGAGCACTGTCACAAGCACTCTCTACCATTTTTGCTGGGTCAGGAATACAATCTGAAATTACCAGTTTTATCAGCACTGCAGGGAAAACTGATTTTCCCTGGGAGGAACAACCACTTAAAGCATTATCCTGCATGTCTAAGCTTGGCAAATTCTGCCATTTTTTCATTAATCCATTTCACATGCTGGTGTTTGGAAAACCACAGCTACTCAGTAGGAAACAACCCACTTTATCTGCAGTCCTACTGCCATGCTCATGACACCAGTTCTGGATTTGCAGTTTCACTTGAGTTTATAAATATGTCCTGGTTTCAGCTGAGATAGAGTTAATTTTCTTCCTAGTAGCAGGCATAGTGCTGTGTTTTGGATTTAGAATGAGAATAATGTTGGTAACACACTGATGTTTTAGTTGCTGCTAAGTACTGCTTATGCTAGTCAAGGACTTTTCAGCTTCCCATGCTCTGCCAGGTGCACAAGAAGCTGGGAGGGGGCACAGCCAAGATAGTTGATCCAAACTGACCAAAGGGCTATTCCATACCATATGACGTCATGCTCTGTATATAAAATGGGGGGTGGGGGGGTGGGTGGCTGGGGAGCAGGGATCGCTGCTCAGGAACTGTCTGGGTATCGGTTGGTGGGTGGTGAGCAATTGCATTGTGCATCACTTGCTTTGTATATTGTTATTATCATTATTATATTGTTATTATTATCATTACTATTTTACTTTATTTCAATTATTAAACTGTTCTTATCTCAACCCAGGAGTGTTTCTCACTCTTAATCCTCTGAATCTCTCCCCCACCCCATCGGGGTAGGGGGAGTGAGCAAGCGGCTGCGTGGTGCTTAGTTGCTGGCTGGGGTTAAACCACGACAAAATAGTTGTTGGGGAACTGCAACAGTCATCCAGACAGGACAAGGAAGGAAAATAGGGTTTGCACCAACCAGGAGGGCAGAGCAGGAGGTGGCCAGCACAGCAAGTGTTCCTGCTATTGCCATATACTGTCTGCACAGCATGATTTAATAATTGCCAGTAGTAAATGTTTTCTTTTAGATATGTTGGGGGGTTTTGATAATTTTGTTAATTGAAACATTGTTGATGAAATCACAGTATCTAGTTCATTTTGCTCTGATGATGGTGAGCTACAGAACAGCCCAGGTTTCCTGCCTTTCATATTGTACAAATATATCCTATATGGCATTGTATTGTACTGTATTCCTGCTGTTCACTCATTTCCAAAATTTTGATTTATGATTATTTGCAGTCACACCTCTATAAACAGTGGTCACAGTACAATGAATTTTGGATTGAGCAGCTCTCAGTTAAAAACCTCTTTGTTTCTCTGTGTCTCCTAAAGGCTTGCATGATGTCTATTTAATTAAGCCTCTTCTGTTTATTCTAGTTCTTTGGATTTCAGTGTGATAGATTTTTTTCAGAAAAAGAGGACACAGAGTGCAACTGCTTAGGAAAAAAGTCAAGGTAATATTTTTAGTAACAAATCCAGTGTTCCCGAGCTGCATGGGAGCAGCAGTATATTTACTGCCAGGAGAGCAGGCAGCCTGCAGAGCTACAGCAGGGTTGGGCTGCCCTGGTGGATACCCCAAAATCAAGAGGCTGAAAGTGCTCACATCACTGACATTAGTTAGTCAGGAGAAACATCACTGAGACAATTCCTAACCAAATTTGCTGCAGGGCCTGACAATAAATAGATTAAGGCTGGAGGGGCTGGGCAAGACAAAAATAGTTATAGGGCACATGTACAGTCTGGAGATCTTGAGAATGATCTGAAAAGATTTAGATATTTTTAGCATATGTTTAGGGCAGCGTCAGACCCACCCTCACTTATGCCAGCTGCCTGGCAATTGCACACTGCAACACACAGGAGACATAAGGTTGGGCTCAGTAGGGCCCTATTGCCTGCAACCAGAGAGGTGCATTTCACCTGATGCAGCTTTTTGCCTCTTAGCTGATCTCTATCACAAGAGGAGGGGATGATTTAAAGAAGCTCTAGTTTTTCTCCATCTGATTTATGACACAGAGTCACAAGATATAGTCAAGGATCTGTTTGGGAAGAGAAAAATTATTTTTGAAATAAACTTCTTCAGCTCTGTTACTGGTACTATGCCAAGATTATCTTTATTTGTGCATGTGTAGGGCCCAAGAGTTAATAAGATTATATTTAATCAGCAGAAAGCACTTTTGCAATTAACTTTATTTGGAACAGTATCTGGCTTTATAACATTGATTTTACACTTCATTTGATTGATTTTTATACAGCTGTAGAAGGACCACAGCATTTTATGTATGATTACTATTGTTAAAGACAAAGCAGAGTTGAAAGACTTACCACTTGCCATGGCTACTACAGGTAACTAAAAGAAACTAGATATAACTGCAAAAATGAAAATCATAGAATGGTTTGGGTTGGAAGGGACCTCTAAAGGTCATCTATTCCAACCTCCCTGCAATGAGCAGGGACATCTTCAACTAGATGAGGTTGCTCAGAGCTTCGTCCAGCCTGACCTGGAATGTTTCCAGGGATGGGATATCTAACACCTCTCTGGGCAACCTGTGCCAGTGTTTCACAACCCTCATTGTAAAAAATGTCTTCCTTATATCTAGTCTGAATCTACCCTCTTTTAGTTTAAATCACTTCCTCTATACCCACCCCAACTTTCCTGCCGATCTTCATGACCCTTGTTATGAACACAAACATAATTGATTGGATTTGATGCAAAGTGCTGGTGTTTTCTTGTCTCTGTATTAATATCCAGCACCAGTGGTCAAAGAGATCAAAGAGAAAAAGTAAAATCCTGGAGAGAACTCGCAGGAATAACATTGCCTCCAAACAAAGCCTGTGTCTATGCTTCCCTCCCCAGTTCTCCCTCACAGACCAGGCTAGGCAAGGCAAATGTCAGCTGATGTGTAGTACCAGTGAATCAGCGTGGCTTGCCCTGAGCACAGTGCATGAGTCCTAATTTGGTTTAATGTACTTGATGATAGCTAAATCTCCTGCACCCACTTTAGCCAACTCATGTGGGAGGTGTAAATGTAGGTGCAGGGAAGAAGATGATCAGATATTATTCCATACATTGTTCTTCATATTGTTAAGGGAAAAAAAGTTCTATTGTGTGTTTTGTTACAATGCATTCATTAAAGTACACAGACACACCCCTGGAAGAATGGAAACAGTGGTTAGAGAGGGTAAAATGACAGAACCACTGTAATCAAAAAATGTCTAATTTATTAATACCTTTAAAAATATCCTAACCAAAAGTCTACTTATATGCCCAGGTTTTGTTACCAGTTTAGTAACTGCTATCTTTCTTCTTCTGTTTCCAGACTCTTTTTTTACTCGTGTATAGGAGCATTTTTGGGATCAGATCCTCTTGGAGTCAGGGTCTGTCTAAGCTATGTGAGTACACAAATAACTAAGAGTCAGGCTGTCTCTGTGGGCAAACGGCAGTGTAATAGGATGTGGTGAAAAACTGGGGGCTTGGAGATGCTGTTATTGAAGGCAGCCAAGCCCCTGTCTTGTCCAGAAGGTGAGGATGTCACATCCCTGAGATGAGAATAGCACGTTGTGTTGTGGCTGGGAATTCCGGGACTTATCTTCTATGGCTCTTCTGCTTCCTTTTCTGTCTGCCAAGAGCTATTAGCCACACACATGCACAAACAAACCAAGAATAGTTAGACATGCTTTTAAAAACTTGCACTTGAATTGCTGCTTAAAAAAGCATATTTATACAGCCAACAAAGCCAACAATATCCCCCAGTCAGTCAGTTACTCACTATTTCTTGTAAAATACACTGTAAATCCTCCCCTACTCTCCCGTCAGTCCTCCCACACCACAATGGAGGACCGCTGGTTGCAGCTTCCTACCCTTCTACTCTGCTTTCAACTCTGTTCAGGCAGTATTAGAAATGCCACACTCCATCTTGTCACTGGGTTGATCTCTCCACAGGAGCAATGACATTCTTCTTTCATGCAACAAGAAGCAACACTCAGTGCTGGGGGAAGGGGAAAAGAAGGTTTCAGGGCCAGTAGTGTCCCATGTAAATTCACTTGCATACCCAATGCAGTAGAGCTTGCTGTGGCGGGATCCTGCAGAGTGTTTTGTGCAGATCATCCTTGTGCAGTCTACTATGCTCCTGAACCATCTGCTGTGCTTTGATGTTTAAAATCTTTTACTGAGAAGTAATTGAAAAGAAAAGAATTCATAAGCAGGAAAGCACTGAACAATTTGCGGGACACAAGAGAGACACAGCAGGAATTGACTGAAGGTTTGATTGGGCTCATTAGTCTATAGATATTGAAACTCACTAATTAATACCGAGTGGTGATATTGATTATTTAATTAGCAGTCTCCAGTGCATTGCAGCTGCTGAATTTTGTATTGTGGTTATTTCAGACAAAAGACCATTGCTTTTCTTTCTTACCTCTTAGAAACAGAGCTAAGAAAAATTAGATTTTGCTGCAAGGTTCCAGAATAGCAATTCCAGGGAATCAAGTCTTCTAATTATCTAAAGCACCACAGTGCAAACTTTCCCAATTGCCATGACAATGTGTCTAACACTGCCATGGAGAAGCCCAGCACAAGGTATTGAGTAGGCGTTTCATACTCCTGGCTTACCGAAAACTTGGTTTCTGCTCAAACTTTCACAGGGGCTCCCAATTAGTGCCAATTGTGGTGATGGTTTTGACCATGTGGATACTTTTCCTCTAGGAAATGGAGTGAGATCCCACTGCAGCTCTGAAACAAGGATTCCTCAGAAGGAAAACAAATCTAAGAGTTCCAAGAGTAGCATCTCTGAATGCCATTTAAATTATATATTTGCATTGTATTAAAATCCTTCAGATATCAAGCTTATAAAAAATGTATTATGAGCAAAACAATAATAAATAACAATACCAAAATATTTTCTGTTATTTAAGATAGCAGTAGCAATTACTTTTCAGAAAACAGAGGAGAGCAGTGATAGGGAGCAGTTAATATTAGTGACAGGCTGCAAATGTGAGATAATTTTACACAAAGCCACTGCTATCATAAGGTATTACTTAAATTATTTGTCTGTGTTCTAAAAATCACTTGGATGAGCCATACCTCACTCTTAGTGCATATCAGTATCTGTTATTATTAAAATAAATCAATTCTCCAAAGATTTTATTGAAAGAACTTTCTGCATTTCAAAGAAGCTTTGAGCAGTATTACTTGGGTTACTTCTGAAATTAAGGCATGTAAGTGATGCACATTTCTATAGAGACAGAATGACTTGAGGTCAATGCAATTTTGTCTCCATCAAAATTCATTATACATGTTGGGAAATGTAACAATGAGAGAGGACTGAGAATCTTCAGAGGATGTATAAAGCTTCAGAAGCTTTCGGCTTGGCATCATTAGCAAATTCTTCCTTGTACAAATTGAATAGAAGAAAAACAACAGAATGGAAGAAAACTCCTGCATACATGCATGCTAACCCATGTGAGCATGCAGAAAGCAGGAGCGAGGGCAGTGGAGACACAGCTCAGAGAAAGCCTGAATGGCCTGTAAGCAGTCAGAGCAGACAGAAATAAGTTTACTGCTGCTACCAAATTTCAGTGGTTTTGATGCTTCCCCCCTGAAGTTTCAGACCTGTAAGCATGGAGTGGGAGGTGGTATTTCTGGCAGACAAGGAAGGCTTTTTGTTTTACTAGGGCAAAATTGTCAGTAGCACATTATTAACCAACACCTGGCCAGAAGTTCTGAGAAAGGCAGCAGGGAGGCTCATCTACGCAAGTACAAATTTCTTAAAAGATCAATCTCAAAACAAACTTATGCATCCCTGGATCTCCCTGAACCTCTTAAACCAGAAACCTCATAGCAAAATTATTCTTGTAAAATACAAACTTCATCCTAGTTGGAACTATCCTGATGAGTAGTCATCACTTGGATGTTTAGGCCAAAGGCAGAAGGCCTCCCTCTTTCTTAGTCTAGCTTATTTCTTCAAAACAGGATGTCCTGTTTGTTGAACCAGTAGGAACATCAGTCGCAGCGGGAGGAAGGTTGGAGCTATGCACAGGGAGAAATGCTAAACTTTTTTTGTCCCCTTACTAACTGTTTGTAACAGGAATTGCTCTGGAAACAGGATAGTTTAATGAAATTGTGTCTTCTCCTGTGTGCACCACGTACTCCCTGTGTATTTGAACTAAATTTGGCTCAGGTGATCATCTAGATTGTCTATGCAACTAGTCAAAACAGTAACAGCTGAAAGGGAAAGATGAGCAGATGTTAGTTCTGGAATAGCTGTACTGTGGAAGGATGATTCAAAGAGCCCTGCAATATTGGGTTTTTTTAAGTATTGTGGGATACCAGATATTTTTGGCTTTTGAAACATTTTCATTCAGCATCTTTCTGTTGGTTTAATGGTTTGTTTGTTTTTTCTTGACAGGCTGCTCTGAAAAAAAGTTATGTTTGGCTTTGCTTTAGAAAATCTAAAATCTGCCAGAGAAAAAGAAAACTGACATTTCCACATATCCATTAGATGAACTGGTCAAGTAATTGGGTTTATGCACTATTAGCATAGAAATGGCAACTTCTGTTTTCATTCATTGCATACGAGCTTCTGCTCTACCAGAACGGCCAGTTCTGAGCACAGAATCAGCTTTACAGTTCAGTCTGTGCCTGAGCAAAACATAAATTTGGTCTTTTGGGCAGAGAAATGTATGTTCAGTCCTTTCATATACTGTGCCAACCTCTTTGGGTCAAGCTAGCTACCAAAAAGACTTTGGTCATCTTATTTTTCTTCCAGGTACAGCCAGCACAGTGGGAAAATTCTGTCTCACATTAGCACTCCTGGACTTCTGCTTACACTAGATATTCACAGACATACTCAAGCTATTACTCCTAACCAGGAAGAGATTTCTTCCCCTCCCATCCCATCCCATCCCATCCCATCCCATCCCATCCCATCCCATCCCATCCCATCCCATCCCACAGTGACCTCATCTGGTTATTTATGCTTTTGTCCCTACCAGACCACTTCATTGATCTTCAGGTCTGAAGACTTCTGTCTTCAGAAAAGCATGAGCAGCTAGACCTGCCATTTATCCTCTGCTGTGGATTTTGATGGAATGGAGTCAAGTTCAGGATGTTTGGAAAAAGGTGGGAACTGACATTCATGATAAGTTTAAGCTGAGTATCCCTCCACTAATCAGTAGACAGATTTGTTCTTTCTGAGGTGCTCTGAATTGCCCTTTGTAGACTCTACTTAGCCTATCTGGTTTTGTAGGGAGCTGAACTGGGTTTAGCATGTGACTGAACAAGTGCACAGGAGTGAAATCCATTAACATCTACTAGACACAAAGACACCATCTCTGACTGGGCTGCAAAGTATCGGAAGCTAGGAGAGTGTCCTGGGGAAGTAACTTCACATATTCACTCTATTTTTTGACTCTTCCTGAGTCATTTTCTGTTGGTACTTCTAACAGGACGCTGCACTTTTGGTCTGCCCCAGTATCAGTTTTATGAGTACTCTGCATTTACTTATATCTATGGTGTGCAACAGCCTGAACCCAGAGAAGCTGAAAATCTTCACCTGCCCCAGAAGATAAATGTTACACTGCAGTTCTGCTCTCCCAACACACCAGAAATTTCAACAATAATGGTAAACCTGCTTACAGAGCTTTTGAAGATCTGACTCACAGATACCTCTCCCTCCCTAATCATTGAGCAGTCTGACCACCAAACTTATGGCTATGAATTCCACCAGCTGTCTAGATGCTGATGTACTTTAGTGTTGTCAGCGTTAAGACTGAAGATACAGCTTTGTCTTCATTTCAGACAGGCTGATACCAGAAAAAGGGATGTTGTAGGTGCCTTGCCCAACAAAGTCTTAAATAAGCAGCCTACAAAAAAAGAGGCTAGAGGTCTAAGAGTGAAAAGGATTAGCACTCTGGAGCATGCAAGGACACATTGCTATGTTTAAGACAAAGGATGTGCTAAGCATGTGTTTCAGATACTTAATACACAGTAAAAATCTATTTTAAGGAATAATGTTGTAGTTATTTGCTACACTTAAGACCCAGTCAGAGTGCACTGAAGATAAAGAAAAAATGTTAATGAACTTTAGAGGGCTTTGTATGAGGCTTTTACAGGACAGCAAGCATAGAAAAACAAGTCACGTGTTTTACCTGTGCCCAGTGCCAAGGACTGCTGTTTTTTTAAAGAAATTTTTGATATAATAAAGTCATAGGGAGCATCCTGGGAATTAATTTGCCCCTTTTCTATAACCAGACAGTCTACTGTATAATGTAAATGACACTTTCAGAGTCTGTAATGGCTTTCATACTTGCTTATAAATCAGTCACCACTGAGATGCCAGGAAGGTTATGAAGAACTCTGCAGTGTAGCGAAGCCTTGAGGTGTGTTGATGTGTAGAGCAAACAAGAACACAGTTGCAGTATTCCTTCCTGAATCAAAGCAGTGTTTCGTTTTCCCATCTTGACCTACCTTAACTTCTCCAGCAAGAGAGGAAGAATAGGAAATGCATAATTTAAATCTTCTGCCTTTACTATCACTGAAAATTGAGGGGAAAAGCCATTGGACCTTGTATGCCATCTGTATTTTTGTCAAGCTCCCTCTTATCTGAAAAGCAACAATGATCAGAAAATTCCTAAGACAACATCTCAGAAATATTTTACATAAAGTTGCAATGGCTAATTGTGTTATAACGTAAGTCTGAAAAAATTCTTCCCACACCAAGCAACTTTTCATGCCAGGTTTATGTAACCTTTATAGTATGTTCCCTCCACATATGGTTGTCTGTCTGGAGGCTATCAAAGTAAGCTTTGTAGGGAATTCTGGTAACCATATTAAACCAAGGAAGGGGAAGATATGTTTTGTTATGATGAATCTCATTTTGCTGTTTTAGCCCTGCCATATGCTCAGTTCAAGGAAATATGGTACTCCTTCATTGCAGTTGTACAAAGAGGAATTTTTAGGTTATTTAACTTTGAAGACTTTACAGACTAAATTCAAATATATTTTTCCTCCATTTTGACATAAATGCACACCCACATGTGAGAAAGTATATCCCACAGCAAGATACATTTATAGAAAAGCTAGCTATACATATTGTGCTGCATCAACAAAGATATCAGTGGAAACAAAAAAAAAATCAAGTTCACGTCTATGTTTTGCCTGTGTCCAATTATTGCCCAAGTTGGACAGAATGACAGTTTGTAGCACTTGCTAAAACCATACTTTGTTTGATGTCAAAGAGAATTGCCTTACGCAACAAGAATATGTTTTAAGAAAGTCTTGACAGTGTTATTTAGGAAGAAAAGAAAAATTGTAAGCCTCTTGCATACAGCTTCACCACGAAAACAAAAACCAGTACTGCTTATGATAATAGTTCCTAAAATAGAAAATTAAATATTAACTCAGAATACATTGGGCCTGAAATGAAAGAGCTACACTTGCAGCAAGCTCCATAAGGTTTCAGGTTTTGCTAGGCAACTGTACATGCACCTTTTAAATTTTAAAGGCATTGCATCTATTGTCTGTGGGAGTAAAAAATAGATGTTTCACATGACTTGGCTACCTGGGAGAGGCTTTATGCTGAAAAATTAGCTATGTATGTGTGGTCAGTTTACAGTAGTGAGGGCAAATATAGAAAGAATTAAGTTGGGCATTTTCCGCAAAGAAAAAACTTTGGAAAATATCAATTGGACAACCCAATGTAAATTAAGACAGACAGTTGATTTAGTATATAGCATAACATAATCTGCAGCACTTCTAGCTCGGTGTTAGTGAAATATTTCTACTAGTTAGGAAAAATAACACTTTCTAATTACAATTAATGTAAGTCAAATGTACACGTATCACTTTGTAGAAGAAAAATATCCTGGGTAAAATTCTGAAGAATTCTTATCAGAGATTGTTCTTACTGTGATTCTGGTTATGAAGTCTTGGTTTACTAAATTAACTACATGAGGAATACGTTTGAGTAGGAATTCCATAGATTCTTCCCTGAACAGACATTAACTCTGAAAGGTTTCACCTGATTAAAATAAAGTATGCAACACGATTATATTACAAGACCTTGCACTCATTATGTGTATCTTTTCATCAGGCAGGAAAGGGAACAAGTCACTAAAGCCATATTGTCCCATGAGAGACAGGACATGGTTTGACACAAGTAATGCAATGGATCATTTTGAATTGCAAAGCATTCACATTTTAATCTCTAAATTACAGGCATATTGATAGTGATAAGATCAGATCTTCTTTCCAAAGATGTTGGAGGTCTTTGGGGTTTTATTAATAATATTAATGGAGTGTTTGCAGGTTCTTATTCAGGACCAGGACTTTGTTATGTCAGATGCTACAAACACGCACAGAGCGACGGTGGTCCCTCACTGAAAGATCTTTCAAATCAGAGTTCTTCAACCACTTATTTTTAATTACATTATTTTTCTTATGAGTCAGCCTGTTCCTCAAGCCAGAAACAATTAATTTTTAGGAGGTCAGATTTGAACCATTATCAGAAGATGTGTCAGTAATAGTCTTTGTCACATTAATGCTGGTGGATATCTAAGACCACATACACAACACCATAATGTCCATTAATGAGACTCTTTTCTTTAGACCGGGTTAATGCCAGAAATTGTTTAATTTTGATTCATACTTAACATTTTTACTAACTATATTTCTTAGTCGTTTCAGTAGGAGAGTTATTATCTGAATTCCATCATTAGTTTTCATCATTCTTTCCCTGATTTTACTCTGCCTATAGGAATAATCCACTTCAATGTTAGAACAATTCTATTACTACTACTACTATAGTTTTGGTTAGTAAGTTTGTTTAAAAGTAAAACCAAAGCATAACTGTCCCTGGGAAAGTAAATGTTGCAGCTTATTCCCAGAATAAACAGAGAACCTGAGACAGCAAAGTCTTATGTTTCTTTGTCCCCAAAAATGTGTATTTCTTTCCATTCCAACAAGCATGAATATTCTCACTCACCCACAGTGGCAAGTGCAGGAGTGCAGAAGCTGGCACTTGCAGCTGGAATACCTGAATGCCTGAAGATGTTGCTCTTGAAAACAAAATGTTTCTTTTCCCAGATAGTCATGAGATAATGGACCAGATTTGATCCTGACACCCACTTCTGACTAAGTCCCAGCATAATTAGAAAGCTTAGATTAAAGCCTTTCACTTCCAAAATTAAATGTCTGCAGGACCAAGCCTTAATAATTATGAAGTGGGAGGAATCAGGCATACTGTGTGGAAAATGCAAATGCTACAGAAAGTGGCCTGCAGGTAGCTGAATTATTTTGGCATGCCTGTTTTAATAACAGCTACAGCTGGGAGGGGGCTGCAGGCACCCAGGCCTGCTAGAAGTGTTTTCTGAGTTTCTTGGAATCAGTCAGGTAAGTAAACAGGAGGAGGAATCTAGAGAAGAGGTTGAGCTAGAAATTATACAGGAAGGCTATATGTATGTCACCCTCTCAGATGCCATTCAGATGGGAGTCCGCAGGAGGCAGCTGCCTTCAAAGCCTTGCAAACCATTTAGAAACAGTTCTCACTGGATCCCTGCTTCTCTTCTCTTTGTGTACTTTCACTATGCTTAGCTGAAAAAGTAAATGGCTTCAAATAATGGCCAAATAAAGTTGTAGAAAAAAATACTGGTAAAATCATACTGTGCTAATTAGTGATGGGCAAATGTTTAAAGACAGAAGCATAAATAAGGAAATGTTCTGTTTGTAGTCAAGCATTACAAAATCCACTTAGTATGGCAGTTGTGGTAAGGCAAACTGGCTTCTAAAGACGACAGAAATGAAAGCTGAAATTTGACATACAAACTAATTAGCCAACATGGGAGTAATACATTTCAAAGTTTCATAGACTTTCATAACGAACTAAGGGCTTAGACACACTTTGTTCTATTGTGTGATCAATACAAGCGCAAACACTGTTTCAGAAATCACACTAGTGTTTAGTTACTTCAAGTTCTCATTGTCAAAATTTCAAAAGGAACTAATTCTGCGCTAATGAGCAAGCAACTGGAAAGGTCTCTTGTTTGTAAATTAGGTTTGGTTTAATCTGGAAGAGTTCAAAGAAAGCAGCTATGACTACTGAGGATGTAGTGTAGTTAATGGCAGTTTAAGGATTTCAATAATAAAAACATCTGCTTACCTTCAGATCCAGATTTTGGGAAACATTGCAGCAGCAACTCCCCACAACCATAAGACAAAATCTCAAGGACAGAATCTGCCTCCTCAGGCCATGTTAAACAAAGAGCTAACATGAATCACTTAAAGTAAGTGCAGACTGTGCTTCTGCAGCCCTCAGGAGCCCTCGTGAAGGACTGAAGATGGTCCCGTTGTGTTATATGTTTTGCAAATACATAAAAATTACCATCCTTGCCCCATGACAACCACAACAACAGGCTCCAAGTACGGAGGAGTATACAGAACACATGAGAAAATACTATTTACCACAGAAGATAGTGATTTCAGTACACAAACAATTGAACCACTGTCAAGATTGATTTGGAGACATCATGGCAAAGGAGACCATAGGGAGGCTTTCATGGTGATCCTGTGGATCTTTGCTTATCAGGCAGGAGGGTCAACTGTGACAATAACTTGGTGAGGGAAACTGGTCTTGCAGACAGTTTAAACATATAGGGTAAAGTGGCAATGTGCAGATGTAACCATCCCAGTACTGAATGAGAACTGCGGTGTCCCACTGTGTTCCAGAAGATTTTTACAATCTTTACCAAAAGCAACTTCAGCAGGACATGGAAGCCAAATGGAGAGGTGTGAGGACCAGGACAGAAGTTCACAGGACAGCCAAGGAGCTGATACATGAATGGGAGAAGGGCAGAAGGGGCTGGGGGGGTGGGAAATGGGCTCAGTGGTCAGTTTTAGGTAGGTTTGACTCATGAGCAAAAAGTGTCAAAAGAAATAACCATGAGTAGTAAGGGGAGCTGAAAATTATTTGTACAAGTGAAGAAGAGCCAAGCAAAGGAAAGCAGCCAAGAAATCTCCATCTCTGTGTATGTCAGAAAGTGAGAGAAGAGAGTTGTAGGAGGGGAAGTCAACAAGAGGATTAGATGAGGGGAAGGACAAGTACTCTGTCAACTTTCTCTCTGAGGAAAGTTACAAGATCCCATGCAGCAAGAGAAGCGGAGACAGAAGAGGAGGATGAAAAAGAAGTGACACAAACATAGTAGGAAAGCATCAGACTACTAGTAAACAAAGATGCCCTGGACTGGGGCTGCCCCCAGCTGCCACCCGTCCTGCCCCGTTCCCTGGCTGGAGGCAACCAGGCAGGGCATTGGCAGCCAGGGACCATCCCACCACTCCGTGCCCATCTAGTGACCTGGTCACTAGACACGTTCCTTTTTGCCAGTCTGGCCAGGGGTGAGAAGGACTTAGTGGCTTCCTAAATTTTGTTCTCCTTCAAACTTCTCTGAAGTTTGAAGTCTCTCCAGTGAGGAACACAGTGACTCTGAGTCTTCCACCCACAGCCTTACATAGCAGGTTCACCCCAGTGATCCTCCTGATGCCCGTGAGGCCAAAGAACCCTGTGGTCAAACAAGGAAGGAGTTATCAACTCCATAATTTGGAGCTGGGTGTCTCAATTCCATCAGCTTCCAGCTTTAGTGGTCTATGTACCTTAAGATAGATCTGCTTAAGGCCCCAGATAACTCCTGAAACGGTAGCCTAAATTAGTCCACATGCATCAAATAATATCCCACTCCCTGGAGACATTGTATCTTAGTCATCAGCCAAAAGTCTTATGCCACTAGTTATGAAAAATACAGCTGATTGATCATTATCAAATAATTTAAATTGAATTTAAAAACTATATTTGGAACTTTAAAATGTGCCCTTACGTCAGAAATCAGGATCAGAGTATATGTTGATTTTAAAGAGTAGGAAAAGAGTAATAAAGAGTGTTCTGGAAGCACATTACATAGTTCGGAAGCAGAAGAGACTAACCCATGGGGCAATGTATTATTTTACTACTCCCAGGATCATTATCATAGCAAAGAGCACATTTGTCATGGGAGGTGCATTATTTCTCCCAGGAAAGAGTGAGACAAATTCCAGCAGCCTTCCTTTACAACAAATGCAGTGCCCTCCATTACTGCTTGAGTAATCACTCCTTAGTCAGAGCCCTGCAAATAAAGGCAACAGTTACAATGGGGTGAGTTGAGATGAATTTACACTCTACCCATTGCAATTCTGAGGCAGGACTCTATGGAGAATGTGAACCTGGACCAAGATTACCAATGTGGTTTACACTATTGGCAATCCTTCAGGTTAAAGGTATTTCAAGTAGCTTTTGTCCAGAAAATATTTTAAATACAAACCCAACCCAATTCTGACCTGGTATTTTTCTTAAACAGTTCTTAAAGGATCCAATTCTTTAAGTTTCTAATTGTCTCCTGTGAAGTACTGAGCAGTGTCAGTTTTCACGGTCATCAATCATCTCTTCCAGCACAGAAAATCAGGACACACTCCTCTCTAAGGACCATTAAGGTCAGTAAGGAGCAGGAAATGGGTGAAGAGAGAGACGAATGCATGCAGAACTGCCACTGTTGATCTGGGAAACCAGGTACAGGGAATAGGAGTCTAACTACTAAAGCAGTCTTTGTTAAGGAACCTGCTGTAGTACCCCTTTCTTATACCATCAGTGTCACAATTTTGTGAAAATACATTGATTTCATTTGACACTCCTAACCCTGCGGCTGCTGCGTAAAAAATTTAACCACACTGTCTGTTAGAGCCTCCAAGGCTTCTACAGTCAGCTCTGGGCTTCAGTGCTTCCATTTGTAGTGTATGAATAATGCATACAGCTTTAACATCTCAGAAATCTTATTAGCCCTCCTGTAATGGGGCTTCTTATTATCAGCACCAAAGTTTCTGTGAGGTTTTATGTGTGATAAAAGTAGCAATGTAGTGTGAAACACATACCTCCCTGCTAAAATCAATAATCACTCAAATTTGTGCAAGTGAACTCTGTACATATAGAGGGAAAAGAATCTGCCTGCCAGCTTAAGAGAATGCCTATCTTAACAGCTCTGTAATTGCAAAAAATGACAATCATCCTTCATCTTCTCCCTTTCAAATGTGCTTTCACTCATGTATTCATTTGTCAGTCCATATGATGATTATTGCACACCTAGTGCTGGGTATGTGTTGTTAGTTTAAGCAGCAAAGCCAAAAGTTGGTTACCACTATGTGTCTCCTGAAGAAGGAATGAGTGATCAAAGCCCTGGCCTGAAGCTAGACTGTATGTACATAGAAATGGATCATTAAGATATTCAGTGTATTTTTATTTACCGTCTGTCCTGGTTTTGGCTGGGATGGAGTTAATTTTCTTCCTAGTAGCTGGTATAGTGCTGTGATGTCTTAGGATGAGAAGAATGCTGATAACACACTGACATTTTAGTTGTTGCTAAGTACTGCTTATACTAAGTCAAGGACTTTTCAGCTTCCCATGCTCTGCCAGGTGCACAAGAAGCTGGGAGGGACCATAGACAGGGCAGCTGACCCAAACTGGCCAAAGGGCTATTCCATACCACATGACGTCATGCTCAGTATATAAGCTGCAGGGAAGTTGGATAGGGAGCAGCGATCGCTGCTCGGAGGCAGCTGGGCTTCGGTCAGCGGGTGGTGAGCATCACTTTTTTCCTGGGTTTTGTTCCACTCTCTCTCTCCTGCTGTTTTCCTTTTCATTACAATTTATTATTATTTTTGTTGTTGTTGTTATTTTATTTTATTTCAATTATTAATCTGGTCTTATCTCAACCCACGAGTTTTCTTACTTTTTCTCTTCTGATTCTCTCCCCCATCCCACCAGTGGTGGGAGAGTGAGCGAGTGGCTGTGTGGTGCTCGGTTGCTGACTGGAGTTAAACCCCGACACCGTACTAGAATGGAAGTCTAATGTGAGCAAATCGGGAAGCCAGAGAGAGGAGTACTGGGTTCTGCTTTCTGCCGTGGCACTGATTCACAGTGGAATCCCACCTGATATGCCTGTTGCCATGTGCAGCCATTTCTTCTGCAAAACAGGTCTTTAAGCCCTCACAAATATGCATATTATTCTGTACCTGGCTAGGTATTATAGGCATGATAATATTTTTCTACTGGACTGTGGTTTCATGAAGATTACTTGCATTTACATTTTAAGTTCAGTGCTTGCAACCCATGAATAAAAGATACCCTAGGAAAATTAATTTTCAGTCAGTAGAATCAACTCATTTAGACGTGCTCAACTAATTACTAGTTGGACTTCTAGTCCTTATTAGCTGTCAGTGAACAAACAATCTTTGCTGTAGACAGTATCAGGACACAAAAGAATGGAAGATCCTGTGAGAAAATAATTTTCATCAAGAAAAGAAAATATGAACAAATTCTTTCTGCATCCAAGTGACCTGTCGATAAACGGTCATCCTGTAGAAACCATGGTTTGAGCACTGGCATCTGCCTCACTACAGCTTATTTTCATTAAAGTCAGTGAGGCTTCTCATGAGTGGACCACAGCATCTATTTAAAACCCCTTGAAAGCAGCTGGGGACTGCTCTTTGGAGAATTCAAAACATCAGCTAATGGTATTCTTGGAACAGAGAAGATTCATTCAACCTTCAGTTGATAAATCATACTTAAATGGAAAAAGTTCATCAGCCTTTAGAATACATTTTCATATTGACATATGGTTGTATTTGTTCAAGCCATTTTCCTTCTATTTTTCAAAAAAATACATAGAATCCAACAAATTGCTTCCTGATATATATTTGTCATTGATGTGAATTCTAGGATGGCATTAGGAAACAGAACATCACACAAGGCCTTGATTTATTTTTAATATGCTATGTATCCATTTGTTATACAATTTGAATTACTATCAATATAGTATCATCCCATTATTCTGCAAGAGAGCTGTCAGGAACATATGAGCAGATTACTGAATTTTTATATAGCATCTCTGAAATTTAGCATAATTATTCACAAAAATACTACAGAGGGCAACGAAATAGATTAATGTCAGTCAGGGCAGGGAGAAACTAGAGAAAATATTTCTCTAGTAATACATTAAAGTACACATATATTAACACAAGCCTTTGAAGAATTGACACTATATATATGCACTGACTTTCCAAAAATTGATCTCTGCAGGAGACCAATGGCAGAGGGTAATGATGGGAATTTTGTTGATATAAGGTTTGGAGAACTCCAGTTTTGATCTGGTTTAGTGTCTATTGATTAAAGTATAAAATTATTTGTGTTTCAACTCTTTACATGCAAAGTATGACCAAAATTTTGCTATTTATTGCTTTGACAAAATGTGTCATGTCACTATTAGACTCTTAGCCAAGCCAATGGTTGCTGTCCAGGCACTATTGAGAAGAGCATGATTTGTAGCAAGCTTAGAAATGTTTATGCATGTGCTTAATTTTTTGCCATGAGTGGCCCTGCTGAAGCCAATGAAGCTGTTCTCATCAGCAAAGTTAAACATGTACAAAAATGTAAGTGATAACAGGGTAGATCTGCAGTTAGATTCAGACAAGGACTGAAGGGGGTTTGGGATGAGCTTAGGACACAGGTGTCAAAAGGTATCATGCTTCCTACTCAGAAATAATTTTGGAATTACATTCTGACTTTCAGCTCAAAAAAGTATTTGCAACAACACTGAGTACTGCCTTTGTGTTCTCTGTATCTCCGCAAGGAAAACATTTAACAAGACTGTTATGAAGATAAATGACATGATTTTCAAAAACACAGAGGGGAAGGGGAAAGGACTGTTCTTTCTGTCATACAAAAAGGATGAAGAATTTCTAAAGGATTCTCTGTACTGGAAGATGAAATGGTAAAAGCTTGATTTTGCAAGAAGACAGACTTCCCCTGATTTTGATGGGAGGAAAAGATGCTTAGGCCTTCATAAAGCTAGGAAATTTGTGACTTGTCCTAGTGGAAGCTGAAAGAAGAAGTAAGAGTAGGGACTTGTGTAGAATTTCTTGTCCTCTGATCCTACGCCTACAACAAACCACTGCAGTGCATGCGTGCCTCGGTGTGGGATCCTATCCATTTACTACATAGCTAAGAAAATGTGAGGCACCTGAAGAATAAATTGCAAGCCTGAAGGCATGCTTACAGATCTTAAATTAGCAAAACCAAATTTAAATATAGCTCCAGATATGAAGCACACTGCTGGCTCATCATGTTAGCTTGCATTGGAGCAACTCCACTGAAATAAATGAGGTAAGACCAGTGCCTATAAGGCGGCAATCAGAAGTGATCTACCACCCCCTTCTCCCATGCCCAACTACAAAATTAGATCAGTAGTTGTGTTAGTGAAAAACATTTATGTAGAAGCAATCTGTTAAAATTCTTAATAACAGGTAGACGTTCACTGCAATATTCAGGATAGATTATTTTCTTGAAAAAATCTGATCTTCATTCTTGCCATAAAACATTTTATTAGTTGGAAATTTTGGTGGGAGCAGGGGTACCTGTGATAACAACTAAATTTAAGAACTTAGAAGATTTTTAGTACAGGAAGAAGCCAGTCTTATTCTCATCCAGAGAATCTAGCATTTTGGATAGAATGAAATTTAAAATTGATGGGCAGAAGAAAGATACAAATCAGAGACCTACAGCCTTTCCTAAGATAAGTGTTTACTTATTCATAGGTAAGCCTTCCAATTTAATAAAGAATGATATCCTCCAGCTCATCTTGTTCACATGGAACTACAGAAAATAGAGGTGGAGGGGATTTTCAGAGACAGTGGCATCTGTCTCCCTGCTCTGTAGTACAAACAGGTATACCAACATCATTCATGACAAAAATTGAGTATCCTTTTCTTAAAATTGCCATCTGCTGAAAACCTTCAAGCATGTCCCTTGGATACAGAGGCAGGGAGGAGAGGAAAGTGGGAGATTCATGAAATGGTGTCAAGAAGACCACAAAGCAGTGAGCAGCAGCTCTTTTTCACCTGGAAGTGAGAATGGGTTGTGACCCCTGGCTGTGACCATTCATGGGAAGCAGAGAGCTGATAACTAACATTAAACACAGGCATGTAACAATTCTTCCTGGGGAGGAATGAACATGTTCAATGCAAGGCATCACATGCGAGCAAATCATCCAGAAGGAACTTACACTTCCAGAAAGCTGGAGGAGCTCCGCGTTTGGGTATCTATTTTCTATTTGAATTGCATTCTTTTTCTCTTAACTGTAATACAAATCTTACTTGCTTCAGTTTAAACCTATTGCTTTTTATTTCATCCATGCCTCCAGTTTTTCCTGATGAGCATTCTCACTGCTGGGTTCATTTTAATTGGTCTTCATGTCTCTTGAACCATGGATATGCAGTATGGACTTGCACCCAGTTTTTCATGTATCTGTCTATTAGTTTCAGTGAGAATACATTTTCTTGGATGGGTTGTATGAGGATGTAATGAAACAATTTCAAAACATATAAGACATCTACTACTTTTCTCCCACTCACAAAGCATATTATCTTTTCCTAGAGGGGAGTTACAGCAGTCTGATGTGATTTGTTCTTGCAAAATCTTTTTTCCTCATTGTCTGCTAATTTTCACCCATGCTTTGCTTATTTATTCCAGAATTTTCAAGAGATAGAAGTTTACTTCACCAGAGCCAAAACTCTGGCTCTCCTTTTCCCTCTTTTTTAAGAATTACTACATCCAGACCTTTCCATCCTTTCACAAGCTTACCCATCATCCACAGTTTTTCAGATCACCACTCTCTGTCCTGAAATAGCCTTTCTCCATTCTCAGGCTAGTGTAACTCATCTGAGAACTGCTAAACAATTTGAAAATATCTTGAAGAAACTAACCCGAGCACCTAAACTTCTCATGCAAAATCTAGCCTGGTTTTGTACTCTTTCTACTCTCATATTATTTATAGAAGTTGACTGTTTATGGTCAGTCTTTCAAAAAGATATTAACCACTTCAGACTTCTTTCCTTCATCCATTAATATCATTCATCCATTGTTGAATAGCTGGCAAATATTTTGTCTTCCTCTTAAGTCTTAACATACTTTTAAAATTAAATATTTTTAGCTTTTCTTAGGCTTTCTCTTTGCACCCTTTCATATTCTTCCATTTTTCCTTTGTATGCTACAATTATTTATCTCTGAAATGCATCTTTCAGATCTGATGTTGTTTCTGCTTTATCTACACTTTCTCTTCTTTCCTATGAGGCCATTGCAGGATTATCAGTATAGTTAGCTTAGTCTTCTAGTACTTTTCCATTGCTTCTCTCATTGGGACAGTTAGCATTTGCAGTTCTGGTGTTACTACCTTCCAGAACAATCAGTTTCACAAAATCTGGTCTATCCAGCAGCTTCACTCATAAAGAATACAAGCTGAAAGTCATCATAGCTATTCTGAAATTTTAATACTTCTCCATCCTTTTCATTCCTTTTTCACCTGACATATTTAAGACCACATCCAGAGGTGGAGGAAAACTGTACTTCTGATTCTGGATGGGGAAATGTTCTCTAACTGTACTTACGAACAGGGAGAAATATTTTCATTCTTTTCAATTTTCTAAAAACAAGTAAGCATGGAAACATTTTCAACATTAAAAAAGAATACAATACATTGTGAATATTTACCCAAAACCATTGAAGCTATTTATTTTGCTCAGCACTGAAGGAAAGTTTATAGTATCTCCAACCAAACTGACTACTGTTGTCAATAACAATGCTTCATGTACATATGAGATAAGATCTCATTTTGGTAAACATGTCATATCTCTTACAAGACACTGTTAAATTTTACAATTTTCATGTGTCAGGAAAGTGCATGAAAAACTGATCCTTAAGAACAACTTGAAGGAAAACTGAATTTTATGCTAGTTCAATGATAATAGTAAAAGTTCTTCATACAGACCTAGCATTTTCAGGCAATTTCTGAAATTTTTAGAACATATTAATGTACAAGATTTGATATTCACTTTTTATTCATGGAGAAACTGAGAGACTGAATGACACCACAAGTGTTAGGGTGGTGACTGAAGCACAAAGAGTGTTTTATTCATAGAATACCTAAATTATCTGATGGTAGTAGTAGTGCTAACAAGATCTAATTTTTTTTTGACAATTTTTTTTTCTTGTGAAATTGGTATTTTATTTTGGCTAAAACTGTAAAACCTTGGAATAGAATTCTATTCCTAAAGCTCCATTTTTGTAATGGACTATAAAAATTCTCCTAGCACCAGCTGATGTACTCTGATTAAGTATGAAAACTCTCAATGGCTAGTTTTTCTCAGAGTACCATGGATATGTGCAATATATGCTTTTACAAGACTAAAAACAAACAAACAAACAAAACCAAAAAATGAAGAACTTTCTAAATATTCCTAAATAGTCCTCAGTATATCTATTTACTCCGTATTTCTATTCCAGTGTGGCATGTGTGACTCTGGGATGTGTGCTGTATGGTTTTCAGTTTAAGAGCAAAAAAAATGCCTAAAATAAAAGACTATCCTTCTTGGATCACCATCAAGGGGTAGGAGGAAGAACTTGAGAAACAGAGAGTTATTTTTCTTCAGAGATGCTCAGCTACATTACACTGGGTCATAATTAAATCAGCAGAGAGTGATATCTCTGGAACACCCGTTGTAAGTCAGACTGGTATTAATCATCTCCAAGGTGATCCCAGTTACTATGGGAACTATGATATTTGTTTGTGTTCTTAGTACTGGCTGGTCGCCCAAGTTTGGCAGCCTCCTTATAGTAATCCAGCAGATTAGAAATGTTAAGTCTCCATCATAAATTTTTCATTACTGCTGTCAGTATGAATCTGTCCTTTACAGAAATAATTACTAATTAATAAATCCTACTCTACATTCAGATGGGAAAGGTTGTCTATGCTAAACCTGCCCTTTTGTAACCAAGCTGTTTAAACCCTTCTGGATTTTGTCAAGCAAAGAAAGCATCATTTTTTCACCCGCTAAGCTATTCCTTCAAAAATGAGTAAACTCCTTGCCATTCCTTTTTTTCCTGTGACTTTTAGAAATATTTATTGAAAAAAGATGGATCATCCTGAATGGAGGCTTGACTCAGATAGATCGTGCTCTCTTATTTAATTAATTTCTGTTCTCCAGATGCTCCAGAGAATTTCTCTGGTTAATGAAAGTGTCTGAAGGTACAAGTGAACACTTGCACAAGCTCTAGCACCCTTGTCCTCTCCCAGAGCTGAGTGAGACCTGACTCTGCCCTCACCACCCACCTAGGGGAGGCACAGGCTGTCCCACACCCGGCACAGGTCCCCACCACCCTGGGTGCCCCATCAGGGGCAATCCCCAGCAGCACTCTGGGTGGTCCAGCTGACTCCAGGGGGGTTCATTGTACCTCAAGCATGGAGAAAGTTCCTGAGATTCATTAGGTCCCATCAAACCTGATGTAGAACAGCAAAAGACTTGAGCTGACTGTCCCAGGAGTGGGAAGGCAAGGGAAAAAGAGAGGAGAAACGTCCTAAAATTCCCAGCAACTCCCAAAAGTAATTTATCATCCTGGAAAAAATCTTGTGAACCTTGACTCTGTGCTAAAAAAGATATCGCACAAAAACCTGGATGAATTATTTAAAATATAATTGGAGAAGGGGAAGGGAAAGCAGACAGCTAGCTAGAGAGCATTTCATTTTCCTGCTTCAGTGGATATCTTTCCTCTGCATAGGTGCCATGCTTTGTTTCCCTTTTTATTTTGTCAGGAGGGAAAGAGACAGCCCTTATAAAGGCAGTTCCACTTGAATCATGCAGAAAATCTGATCTCACTTCACTATGAAGCAATATAAACTCTCAAAGACACCTTTATTGCAATGGCGAGGTCTGGAGGTATCATGGTACCTGGTGTTCTTATACTTCTTTTCTTCTACAAAGACATGCTTGTCCTGAAGAAGTTGCAACCACCCTGCCCCTTCTCTTTTTTCTTTTCTTTCTTTTCTTCTCTTTAAAGGGCCTGTTTCAGCGCCCATATCTAAACCTTACTCCAGCCTTTCATTTGATCTGAGCCAAGAACAGTAGAAGTTCAGGGGGCTCACTGTGAAGACTTTTTGCAGGAATGGGTGCTTAGCGATAATACTGGAGAGTAGTCCAGACCTCTAACAGGATGATAAAAGAAATAAAAGAACAAAATACAGGAGCTGGAGAGGACAAGCTAAGAAGCAGAGTCTGGGCTGCTCTAGAGGAGAGCACTTCTAGCCAAAGTGGAAATGTTCATCTGAACTCTGTTGCTGATGTTTTGTTTTAGCCAAACAAGTTCCTTGGCAGCATTAATTTGTGCTGAGGAATTTGCATCTCCATTTTAAGTAGTGCTGTCTTCCAAAACGTTATCTGAAGACAAGATGTGAGAATGCTAAGGAAGAATCAGTCAAGTGTTTAGAGCCAAATGAAAGGAAATTTTGAAGCTTGAACATTTGAAAACTTGTACCAGCAGGTTAATTAACCTAAAAAACCTGGAAAAAAAACCCCCAACTACAGGAATCCCAGAAATATAGTGTTAGAAAGTGTCAATGATTTATATTATGCTAGAAACTCTTCAAAGTATGACTATTCCACTGTACACTTTGAATACAAGAATGTAGAAACCTTATCATAACATACTTAAAATGGATATATTCAATAATAACAAAGAATTTCATTCAAAAATGAGACCCAAAAATGAATCTGTAGAAATAATCTTGTGAAAACTTAGGAATACTTTTATAATTATTCTGTTAAAATAATAAAACAAATTAAAAAGGAGAAATTGTCACCCAGAATAAAATTTTCAGGTTGTTAACAAAGGATAAATTTGTCAAAACATCTGATATTGAAAATTTAGCATAAAAAGTCTCTCCATTCTGCCACACCTTTCTGAATATTTTAATGTTAAAATATGTGAAGTGATATTCAGTAAGAATTACCGCAAATGTTTACATCAGCTTTGTAGCATCACAGAAAAAACATAATCTTTTACAATTTCAGAGACACAAGGAAAATAACTGGTGAATCAATTGACAAAAATATCAGCCACAGAAACTTTTACATTATTTGAAAAGACAATAAATACTATCAGAGTTCTAAGAATATTGTTTCTTTGCCTATCATAGAGAACTGAAATAAATTGTCATCAAAACCATAGATCTATTACCAGGACTGTGGTGGTTTGACCCTGGCTGGATGCCAAGTGCTCACCAAAGCCGCTCTATCACTCCCCTTCTCAACTGGACAGGGGAGAGAAAATGTAATGAAAAGCTCATGTGTCGAGATAAGGACAGGGAGATCACTTGCCAATTACCATCACAGGCAAAATAGACTCAACTTGGGGAAAATCAGTTTAATTTATTACCAATCGAAACTGAGTAGGGTAATGAGAAATAAAACCAAATCTTAAAACACCTTCCTCCCACCCCTCCCTTCTTCCCAGGCTCAACTTCACTCACGATTTTTTTCTACTTCTTCCCCCTGAGCAGTGCAGGGGGTCAGGGAATGGGGGTTGTGGTCACTTCATCACACATCTCTGCCGCTCCTTCCTCCTCAGGGGACGACTCCTCACACTCTTCCCCTGCTCCAGCGTGGGGTCCCTCCCACGGGAGACAGTCCTCCATGAACTTCTCCAACGTAGATCCTCCCCACAGGCTGCAGTTCTTCACAAACTGCTCCAGAGTGGGTCCCTCCCACGGGGTGCAGTCCTTCAGGAGCAGACTGCTCCAGCGTGGGTCCCCAACGGGGTCACAAGTCCTGCCAGCAAACCTGCTCCAGCACGGGCTCCTCCCTCCCCATGGGTCCACAGGTCCTGCCAGGAGCCTGCTCCAGCGTGGGCTTCCCACGGGGTCACAGCCTCCTTCAGGCACATCCACCTGCTCATGTATGAGGTCCTCCCTGGGCTGCAGGTGGATATCTGCTCCACCGTGGACCTCCATGGGCTGCAGGGGCACAGCTGCCTCGCCATGGGCTTCACCACGGGCTGCAGGGGAATCTCTGCTCCGGTGCCTGGAACACCTCCTCCCCTCCTTCTTCACTGACCTTGGTGTCTGCAGGGTTGTTCCTCTCACATATTCTCACTGCTCACTCAAGCTGCAGTTTGTGTCCCTGTGGTTTGGGTTTTTTTATTCCCCTTCTTAAAAATGTTATCCCAGAGGCACTACCACCACCATTGATTGGCTCAGCCTTGGCCAGCAGTGCGTCCATCTTGGAGACAGCTGGCATTGGCTCTATTGCACATAGGGGAAGCTTCTAGCAGCTTCTCACAGAAGCCACCCCTGTGGCCCCCCCGCTACCAAAACCTTGCCATGCAAACCCAATACAGTAGACAATGTATGGAGTTTCTAAGTACATAATTTACACTTCCCCAATGATCTCTGCCACACATTACGGGTGTTGTTCTTTACTTTTATGAAATATTCAGCAATAACAATAATAATCAGGAAGATTATTTTACATTATCAAACATTCACGATTGCAATCTTCATTTTTTTTCTTTTCCTTTTGTTGTGGTTTAACCCCAGCCAGCAACTAAGCACCACACAGCCACTCGCTCACTCCCTCCATGGTGGGATGGGGTAGAGAATCAGAAGAGTAAAAGTGAGAAACTCATGGGTTGAGGTAAAGACAGTTTAATAGGTAAAGCAAAAGCTGTGCACATAAGCAAAGCAAAACAAGGAATTCATTCACTACTTCCCACCAGCGGGCAGGTGTTCAGCCGTCTCCAGGAAAACAGGGCTCCATCATGCATAACCGTTACTTGGGAAGACAAATGCCATCACTCCGAATGTCCCCCCCTTCCTTCTTCCTCAGCTTTATGTGCTGAGCATGACGTCATATGGTGTGGAATATCCCTTTGGTCAGCTGGGGTCAGCTGTCCCAGATGTGTCTCCTCCCAACTCCTTGTGCACCCCCAGCCTACTCGCTGGTGGGGTGGTGTGAGAGGCAGAAAAGGCCTTGACTTTGTGTAAGCACTGCTCAGCAATAATGAAAACATCCCTGTATTATCAACACTGTTTCCAGCACAAATCCAAAACATAGCCCCATACTAGCTACTATGCAGAAAACTAGCTCTCTCCCAGCCAAAACCAGCACATTCGCTACCCCTTATTCCATACCATTTACATCATGCTCAGGTAGCACATTATCCAATACAACCTCATTAACCACCACCACCCCCCCTCCCATCCTTTGGTATAATACACAAATATTATTTCCTCAGTCTATGGACCACCCCTGTAATATGTCCATAAATGTCCACAAATGTCCATGGAGTTAATTTAGTCCACAACTTTGGGCTCCATCTGTTATGGTGGTCACTTGGGACAGGAGAGGTGGTGTGTTGCATGGAGTTACTGGGCACCAAAGCCAGCTCAGGTTGGGTCACTGCTGCACTTGCACTGCTTCTTGTAAGGCTTGTCCTCCATTGGTTCAGGGGCTTCCTGCTATAGTAATTCCTATAACATGCAACTCAAATCATGGGTTCCAACAATTTAAAGGTATTGCCATTACAATTTCCACCCCGATCCCTCTGGGCCAGGTTATAGGGTTTAACATCGCCATAAACTCCTCCCCTTGCTCCTAGCCTGGCTAGCAACAAGGGGTTCTTGCTTTAGTAATTCCCATATCAAGCAACTCACAACCCGGGTTACAACAATTTAAAGGTATTGCCATTACAATCTCCACCCCTGGTCCCTTTGGACCAGACCATCAGGTTTAACATTGCAATGAACTTCTCCCCTTGCCCCTGCTCTGGCTTGGATTTATCTACCGACTACAGTCCCCTAAGGTTGTACCTGCTCCAAATGGAGCCTTATCTATGAGCCACAGTCTCTCCAGGGGTATCCCTGCTGCGGCATAGACTTATCCACAGCCACAATTGCTTTGAGGTGCACCTGTTCCAGCATGGCCTTCTGCCACAAATATGATTTTTTACATGGCTTTGGTTAGCAGCAATTTAAGATTTATTAATATTTTTGAGATAGATCACAGTATTAGGTTGTATAATTCTTAACAACACTTAAGCATCAGCCAATCTGAAACAGTGATTTGATGGAATTTGTTATAATCAAGATAGCGACTTAGTTAAAGATTCAAAAATGGCAAGGTTCACTCTATTACTTACATGGAAGAAGTACACAAAGGAGAATTCAGCTACACAGAGGAATCGTAGGTGCAGGGGATAAGGGGGACCCTCCTGTTGAGTTACGAGATTCAGAATAGACCCCCTCACTTTCTAAACTCGTTTCAGAGAGGAGTCTAGGTGCGGCTAGGTCCAATCTTAGCCTCAGACTTGGTCAACGGTTTATGTGATTAGGGATAGTATATATGGATATATATGTAGCCAAATTGCACACCTTCTCCATGGGCTACAATGCCTTCAGAGATATACCTGCTCCAGCGTGGCCTCACCCACAGCCACAGTCCCTTCAGAAGTCAACCTGCTCCAACATGGCATTACCCATGGCTGCAGTCCCTCCAGGGGGGTACCTGCTCCATTGTGGGCTTATCCATGGCCACGCGCTTTGAGGTGCTCCAGCATGACGTCATGCACAGCCACTGATACTTCAAGGTGTACCTGCTGCAACATGGACTTATCCACAGCCACAGGTGCTTCGAGGTGTACCTTCTCCAGTGTGGACTTACCCTTGGGCCACAATCCCTTCAGAGGTATACCTGCTGCGGCACAGACGTAACCACGGCCACAGACGCTTTGAGATGTACGTGCTCTGGCATGGCCACAGACACTTCAGGGTGTCCTGCTCCCATGTGGACTCACCCACAGGTCACAGTCCCTTCAACCTGAGTTCACGCTGGGGTTCCAGCCTGTCCAGCACAACAGCACAGAAACAGCAGCGATGCCCTGGCCATCTTCCAGCCCAGGCGCGTGGCCGTTGCTGTTATCAAAATGTTCCCAGGGACAGCACAGTAAGGTGATAAGCAGTACAGCAACACAGCAAGCAGCAAAAGGCAAAAGCAGCCACTAATGAGCACTAGACTCTAATATACAGTAAGGCAAGCAAGCCCCACGGCAAGCACAGGAGCCTGCCGATTAATAACTAAATGGCAATAACGGCTATAAATTCAATCTAGCACATTCCAGTCAATTCTGTCATTATCTCAAACCCTTAAAGCCCCACATGTGTGTTTGGGGGGGCTTTTGTCAAAGTAGACTTTTATCAAAACAAGTTTGATTTAATTTGCCTTGTTGCTTGGATAAGGAGCTTTCCAAAGATGAAAAAAGCAATAACCACACAGGCAGGCACCTACTCCAAGGTTTCTGACCTAGTCCAATTGTTAATCTAATGTTCTAGAATGCTGCACTTCACTTTAGATATAATAAATTAGAACTTTTGACATTCTTAATTTGGAAAGGCAAAGCATCCTCACAGTCATAATTTGCTGAACTTTGTGCTACCAACAGCTCAGCGCCTAACTGCACATACCAAAGACATGCCAAAGGTTTAAACCAATGTATTCTCAACATCAGTACTTAGCCCAGTTGTAGCTACTTTAAAGTTAGAGACGGTATGTGAGTCAGACATGTAGATAAGATCAAGCTAGAATTAATTAAGTTCCTTAGTCACACTGAGCATGCCATAAATCAAAGCAAAAGTTAAAAGGAAAAACAAACCCATTTTCATGTTTCTCTGAGTGGATGCCACACAATACGAATTAGGAATTCAGGTTATTCTCTGCGCAGCCTACAGTATTTTATGCATGTATTCAGTAAAATACTCACAGAGATTCAAAACTCATTTAAGAGGATATCCTTCCTCATCAAAAATGAAAGAGCCCATTACATGAATCACGATGAGACTGAAATTAGCTCTTGCTCCTTAGAGGAGCACCAGCTCTGTCTAGTTTAGAGGTGGTTATGGAATAAAGGCGGTCCTGGTGTCACAACTGGTTTTTTAAATTGATGTTGTCCGCAGGATATGGCCACACTCTGTGCATCACTTATGCAAGGCACCCTCATGAAAGGCACCCTTTTCCTGGGACTTCTTCAGGGAAAGAAGCTGCTATGAAGGGGATGATAGCTAAGCTGCTTAATCCTTTCATAATGAATTTAGTACTTGTGAAATGTATCAGATGAAAGGGTCTTCAGAACTGTCTACCCGCATCATAACGTATGGCCAAACTTTCCCACAGGGATCTGACACTGTGCCTTGCTTCTCAGAAAAAGCATCTTTAGAGATAACAGCCTGTGCGTCCAGCCACACTTTCTTTCCTCTGCCATCTACAGAAGTAGTCAACTTGTCTTCCTGTAGCTCACACGGGGAACACCACAGCTTACAGTAGCATATCAATAGCAAAACTAGGACTGTGTGATAACTATAAAATTTTGTACAAACATTTGAAAATTGTTCTGGTGGCTAATGCAGTGATACCAGGCAAATATTTGTAAAAACTAGGTTTTGGTTGCATAAATGCATAAATGTTTGGGAGTTACTGTTCTTCATAAATGCCAGTATCTCCACATACAGAAAAACTCTTGTGTATAAATAAGATTATTCAGTATTTGCTTTTCATTGCTCTTCCATTTAAAAAGCTTCTGTCACCTAGGCAGACAACAAAGGAAATATTATGAAATGTGGGGCTGCAGTTTCCAAAGGCATCTCAGCAGTTAACTGTTCAACTGATACGGGAATTTGCAAACCCTCATAAGCTCTATTAAGAATGCCAGCTTGGATAAGCATTCAAATGTCTCAGCTACTGTATAACAACCAGCGACATAAAGAAAAATCAGGTTGCAAAAACCCCTTTGGGGCTAAACACAAAGGTACAAACAATTTAATTGGGGCTAGCCTACTTTTGGATTAGTAGTGGCTAACTGGGTGAATATTTGCCTGCTATAAGTTTGAGTATTTCTCTGGGTATTTCTTTTCCAAATCAATATTTTACAATAAAATCATATTTTATGAAACAGCTAATATACCTTATTGTAGGAAGCAGATTTTAAAGACAAACCTGAAAACATGGGAAAAGGAAGTGGAATATTATTTAAATCCTATCAGGAAGCCTGTAGTAAGTGTTTGTATGCGTACAGGGCTTTTGGTGGGAGGAGGAGAGGGAGTTGCTTTAGCATATCTGTTCATGACAGAAAATTAACTTAAGATTTGCTTTTCCTATTGTATTTTTATCATCCAGGAACTGAAAAGATAAATGGATATGTCATTTTAGCTCCGTAAGTGGAACTGTGCTGAAAAAGTACCAAATAGAAAACTAACCCCACATAAGCAACCATGCTAGAAATAAAATAAAAACATTAAATGCTCTGCACGTGCAGTGAGACAGGTCAGATATCAGTGTCTTTCATTCTAATTTCTTTCCTCCACGGGAACGTATCATTCACTGTTCTCAGCAAAGACCAGCATTGCATGACAATGAATGTCAACTTGATGAAGCAGAAAAATTAAACTGAATTCAGCCTGGTGAATTCAACTGCCTGCTTCACCTGACGTGAGGTGCTCACCCTGGGACATGCCTAAGAGGGCCCCAGCTCTTCATGCAACCACCTCAACAGCAATGCATGCGCTCTCTGTAATGACATGAAGCTGCGGAAGTTTTCAACCTGTGAAGCACTTCTGCAGGTGAACAGGTCATGTTTTAACATCAGCAAATTTAAAGATTTATTTGACCTCAGGCAAAACATGAAGTTGTATCTATCTACCTCCTTCATCCTTGCCTTTTGGAAGAAGAGACATGGACAAAACTTCTTGTGGAAAGTCTTGTGCAAGGCTTACCTTCCAGGACTAATTTTCAGAACAGCATTATGCTGCTGTTTGAAGAAAGAACTCAAAGAATTAAAATTATTGCAATTAATTTTATTATTGAATTTAGGATATTGGTTTAAGGCCAATATTGGCCTTATGTATATTGGCTTATAGCTTAAGGTTGTATCATAATAACCAATCATGTATAGCTAGCTTAATTTTGTACATTTTTGCAGTAAAGCTGTAACCAGATGCAGCAATGGAAGAAGCCAGATCACAGCTGAAGAAACCTGCTTCTGCCATCACTGTAGCGGTGTAGGTCACTCTAAATCCTAGTAAAAAATGCAGTGCTATGACCTATATACAGTATGTCAGTATACTGACAAATGGATAGTCAATGTGCTTTTACTGCTCAAATGGATAGTCAATGTGCTTTTACTGCTAGGTGTGGACAGAACTGTTGCCCCAGTGCTATCCTCAATGGTTAGACTATCACATAACCTCTGACTTCTAAGTTTTAAATTCCTGCACTGCCTAATTAGGGAGCGTAATTCCCCAAGGCTCCCTTCCCTACCAGCAGAGAGAAATAGGCTCCTCCAGAAAGTTACTAGGGTTTTAGATAAGCTGGGTCACCTACCGTAGAGATTCCTTTATTTTTTTTTTTATTAAAGGTAAAGAAGGCATTGGGCAACTTAACCTCACTTTCAAGTTTGTTTCAAGTATGGCTGATACAGCAAAACTGTTACTATGGACTTCCGGAGGGCAGACTTTGGCCTCCTCAGGACCCTGGTTGGGAAAGTCCCTTGGGAGGCAGTCCTGAAAGGCAAAGGTGTCCAGGAAGGCTGGGCCTTCTTCAAGAAGGAAGTCTTAAGGGCGCAGGAGCGGGCTGTCCCCACGTGCCGTAAGACCAACCGGTGGGGGAAACGACCGGCCTGGCTGAATAGGAAGATTTTGCAGGGACTCAGGGAAAAAAGGAGAGTCTACCGCCTTTGGAAGAAGGGGCGGGAAACTCAGGAGGAGTACAGGGATCTTGTTAGGTCCTGCAGGGAGGAAATTAGAAAAGCAAAAGCCCAGCTAGAACTCAATCTGGCCAGTGCTGTAAAAGATAATAAAAAATGCTTTTATAAGTACATTAGCAATAAAAGGAGAGCCAAGGAGGATCTCCATCCTTTGCTGGATGCGGGGGGGAACATTGTCACCGAGGACAAGGAAAAGGCTGAGGTACTTAACACCTTCTTTGCCTCTGTGTTTAACAGCCACACCAGTCATCCCCAGGGTACGCAGGCCCTTGAGCTAGAGGATAGGGATGGGGACCAGAATGGAGCCCTCATAGTCCAGGAGGAAGCAGTTAATGACCTGCTATGCCACCTGGACGCTCACAAGTCTATGGGGCCAGATGGGATCCACCCGAGAGTACTGAGGGAGCTGGCAGAGAAGCTTGCCAAGCCACTTTCCATCATCTATCAGCAGTCCTGGTTAACAGGGGAGGTCCCTGATGACTAGAGGCTTGCCAATGTGACGCCCATCTACAAGAAGGGCCGGAAGGAGGACCCGGGAAACTACAGGCCTGTCAGCCTGACCTCAGTGCCGGGAAAGATTATGAAGGGGTTCATATTGAGTGAACTCCACAAGCAAGTGCAGGTCAACCAGGGGATCAGGCCCAGCCAGCATGGGTTCATGAAAGGCAGTTCCTTGATCGCCTTTTATGACCTGGTGACCCATCTGGTAGATGAAGGAAAGGCTGTGGATGTCATTTACCTGGACTTTAGCAAAGCTTTTGACACCATCTCCCATAATATCCTCCTTGGGAAGCTGGCAGCTCATGGCTTGGACGGGTGTACTCTTCGCTGGGTAAAAAAATGGTTGGGTGGCCGAGCCCAGAGAGTTGTGGTGAATGGAGTTAAGTCCAGTTGGCGGCCGGTCACGAGCGGTGTTCCCCAGGGCTCTGTTTTGGGGCCAGCCTTGTTTAATATCTTTATCGATGATCTGGATGAGGGGATTGAGTGCACCCTCAGTAAGTTTGCAGACGACACCAAGTTGGGTGGGAGTGTCTATCTGCTGGAGGGTAGGATGGCCCTGCAGAGGGACCTGGACAGGCTAGATCGATGGGCCGAGGCCAACTGTATGAGGTTCAACAAGGCCAAGTGCCGGGTACTGTACTTCAGGCACAACAACCCCATGCAACGCTACAAGCTTGGGGAGGAGTGGCTGGAAAGCTGCCTGGCCGAAAAGGATCTGGGGGTGTTGGTAGATAGCCAGCTGAACATGAGCCAGCAGTGTGCCCAGGTGGCCAAGAAGGCCAACAGCATCCTGGCTTGTATCAGGAATAGTGTGGCCAGCAGGAGCAGGGAGGTGATTGTTCCCCTGTACTTAGCACTGGTGAGGCCGCACCTCGAATACTGTGTCCAGTTTTGGGCCCCTCACTACAAGAAAGACATTGAGGTGCTGGAGTGTGTTCAGAGAAGGGCAACAAGGCTGGTGAAGGGTCTGGAGCACAGGCCTTATGAGGAGCGGCTGAGGGAACTGGGGTTGTTTAGCCTAGAGAAGAGGAGGCTGAGGGGAGACCTTATCGCTCTCTACAACTACCTGAAAGGAGGTTGTAGTGAGGTGAGTGTTGGTCTCTTCTCCCATGTAGTTAGCGATAGGATGAGACGAAATGGGCTCAAGCTGCGCCAGGGGAGGTTTAGGTTGGAAATTAGGAGAAATTTCTTTACGGAAAGGGTGGTCAAGCATTGGAACAGGCTGCCCAGAGAGGTGGTGGAGTCACCATCCCTGGAAGTGTTCAAAAAACGGGTAGATGTGGCACTTCGGGACATGGTTTAGTCTAGTCTACCCTTGATTGGTTTAGTGTAGACTTGGTAGTGTAGGTTAATGGTTGGACTGGATGATCGTAAAGGTCTTTTCCAACCTAAACAATTCTATGATTCTATATGTTTACATGGAAGGGAAAGGAAAAGGTTTCAAAGTCCTTTGCATAACTAATAAGTTGCAATAGTTTTGTATGACAGCGTATGTTAACTAATTTCTGTAGCTATCAGTAGGAGCTATTGATTCAAGAAGAAATGACAAACTTGTGAATGTTTGTGAATAAAAGTAACCCTCAAATCTGCCTTTTCTAACCCCTGTGGATAATTTGCGAGAAGATGGACAGAATTATTGGTCAGTTGGGATCCAAGTCTTATTTTCATTATAATTTAATTCATTCCCACATTTCAACACTCTTATGACAGACTTATGTTCAGGGATGTTAGAGTAACTAAAAGCCAGACTGAATGCTACTAATAAGGGAATGTTGTCAGAGTGATAACAATGCAGTAATGGCACAGATCATCCAGAGAAATGAATAACGTAATGGCTCGCTTTTTCTTTTAATTGCTTTTCCTTTTACTGAAAGATTAAGGCTTTGCTTTCCATCCAAATCTTTTCACAAGTAATTAGTGGGTGCAAACTTCTGTCAGAAGTGAATATTTTTCCATAGTCTTCAAACCAAAGTAGGCAACAGAACATTAGGTCTGGCGTTTCTAATTACAACTCTAATTATACAAAACCTTTCTGCCCAAAACAGCAAGAAACAGTTCCTACGGCTTAATGGGAGTAGAGCTCTCACCAGTCAACATTCTGGTATAGCATTCATCTCTGTAAAAGTCAATTTCTGCATACTACCCACTGCCAACTGTTACCCACATGTAGCTTGAGTGGCAAAATCCATCCAGCAGTGTATAATACTTCCAGCTTTCTTTAAAATTCTGCCTCAGATGGTTCTTTTATTTTTTAATAAGTACATTATCAACAATAAATTAATATCAGTAGCAATGTGGAATCGCTGCTGCAAGCCAGCAAGTTCCAGTGTTCTTCATGCTATCACCAATGCAACTCTCTTGGTTCTATATCACTTTATCACTATTTCTGCATCTTACAGCCTGCAAGGCTGCTGGCAGCTGATACTCCTCACAGCTAAACACTATACAGTGTTACTCACCAGTGCAAAATCTTTCACACAGAAGAAAGGAAGAGGAATGGAACAAAACTAAACAAATACTCAGAACACAAAGCTAGGATGCCCAATGACAGAATAGCTCACTCGGTATGGGCAGGAGGGGGAGCAGGAGACATGTCTCATGATGCACTCTTCTCCACATTGTATTTTGCCTCCTCTAACTACCTGAAGAAATATATAGCCCTACAGGACAGAAAGACATCAGCAAACACCACCATAACCAGGGTTTCCTCCACTTTTTCTTTAATCAGATATAAAAGAATCTGTGAGTTCATAGAAGTAAAAGACAAAAAGATAAGGCAAATGTTTCCCAGCAAAAACAGCTTTCTGCCTTTGGGAAATGCCAAACAGCTGGCCAGGAAAGAAACATATCTTCCCAGCACAGTAGACTCCGTAGCAACTAGCAAAGGTGGGGACAATTTTATGCTCTTCATACGCACTGTTTGGATGTATGTGAACTGCATCAAGTTCATGCTACTTCTGACATGAGCATGAAGAGACAAGACCATACTCTTGCCTAGGTGGTTGCACCAGCCTGTACTATTAATCAGGTATAGATCAAACAAATTCCTGCCAAGGAGCAAAAGCGTTGTTAATACTGTCTTTACTGTACACAGGCATCCTGGCTAAAGAGTCAGAGGAAATCTTCACCCCTACTCATGCAGAGCTTATGCTCTAATTCTGGAGCACAGTTTAAATAGCAAAATCTGACCAAAAGCTGATTCTTTTAAGGTATTTAGGAGCCTGTCTCCCATTGCTGCCTTAAAAAAATCTACAGTAAGCAGTGTAAATTTGGCTTCACCCATATACAGGCAATTTTGATTCTTGTGCTTATATGACATCAGATCCATGGGCACATTTCCAGTGGTATGTCTGTAATTTCCAGCTGTATTCCCAGAGGCTCAGTACTGTAGAAAGACTTCTCATAAAAAATGCTGATAAAATGGAAAAGATTCCATTGCAGTTGTGCCGTAGCGGTTCCCCATCAAACATCCTTCCATGGGCTAAGAAAAGACCTTTGACCTCTGCTGGGAATAACAAAAGTATAGCCCCAAGTCTTTGTCTTACCAGAGTAAATCTTTGTGTCTGAGCCACTAAAATTTTCATGTTCAGAGAGGCCACAGAAGTGGTGCAAAATGTTCCTTTGTTTGAGAAAACACAGAGAAAGACAGGAATAACATGTTTTTTTCTTGGTGTTTGGGATTAGCGGTTAGGATGCTATAAATGCTGCCTAGTCATAGTTAGGAAAATTGGCAAATAGGTTTGGCAATTAGATAGCAGATCAGCACACGCGTCCAGCTAAGCTACAAGGTCATTGATGAAGAAGCACATGCAAACACTGAAGAAGAGCAGTGAGAGGGAGCCTTTGAGAAAGGAACCCAGAAGCGCCATTCCCAAAAGGCAGAAAGTCAATTCACCATGGGAACAGCTGATCAATATGCCATCAGTCAGCTAATTGTATCGTTCCTTACCCAGATCTCAATTATGGCCTTTTAAATAGACCTCTGCCTTGACTGAAGCTGGTGTCTCCCCATTTTAGGATCTCACCAGAATTTCTCACTTGCCTTAGTCATGAGAACAAGATGTTAAAGGCATGCATATGCTTAATAGAAAACAACTGTCCCTTTTAGCTGGTTAAAGCATTCTCCCTCTTCACCTTTTAATCTTCCATTTATCAAAAAAATAATAATTTTGCCCTCATTCTTATGACTTTTGCTTCTCCAGCCTGCAGGAGAATCAGCCCTAGGTAGGTGACTGCTTGCAAGGAACATCACCCTGGAGTGCTTTGCCTCTGGATCCTGCAAGAGCATTTGAGCCCTGCAGGGCCCTGCCATGCATGAAAGCAGCCTCCATTCTGTGCCTCACTTTGGGATGTGTTTGCTGTTACAACCCCCCAAATGTTCCACCCCCCATCATGTTGGACGAGGCTCTGAGCAACCTGATCCAGTTAAAGCTGTCCCTGCTCACGGCAGGGGGGTTGGGCTAGATGACCTCTAAAGGTCCCTTCCAACCCAAAGCATTCTATGATTCTGTGATTCTATGACAGTAGAGTTCTTCTGGAAATGGTGCTTTCTTGCATTCTGTATTTGCAGGGGAAATCAAAATACAAATTCACTTATCCTGTAAGTTATGCTTCTTACATAAGAACCATCCTTTCCAATGTTGGTTGCCCCAAGAGTCAGCACATACGTAATCCTCTCTGCCCTGGGGTCTCTCAACTACTTTTACCATCTGTGTGATGTCTCTGTGTGGTGGTGTTTTCCCCTTCCACAGAGGGTTGAAGCCTCTGCTGCAGCCTGCAAGGCAGGATGGCACTCTGTGTGGGTAAGAATGTATATTTAGCCATCAAGCAGCAGTTGTTTAGGAGTCACTCTGTCTGTCAAGTGCAAAGGAGGGCCAGGTTTCAGGGCACTGTAGACAGAAACGGCAGCAAATGCATCTATTTAAGGGTGCTTACTCCACTCTCATCAGCCTCCAGCCACCAGCACCAGCTAAAGCAGACATTTGACTTGTGAGCTAGGACAGAAGCAGAACAGAGCCCCTTGATTCCTCAGGATGTGCCCCCCATGCAGGCTGGCATGCTTATGTATATCTGCTGTGTGCATCAAGAATGCATTATGGCAACCTCCAAGGGTCACATGTCTGGTCCCAGGCAGAATTTACCCCAGAAAATTTTATGGGCATATGAATCCATAGTGTCCCTACAGGTTCCTGCATACCAGGTAGTGTTAAACCAAATACTGAGCCACCTCCTTTGAAAATCTGGTGAGCCAAGGGTCTGTAGATATTTAAATGTTTCTGCTAACCTTCAGAGTCATGCGGGCAGACCTATACCTGGGAGGCAAATGCTTTTCCCTTTTCCTAGTTCACAAGTCAAACGACCCTGTTTCATGTTGCTTTGTTTCAAAAAGAGGTTCAATAAATAGGGGATCAAGAAGTCAAAGAAAGAGAATGAGAAAAACCTTACACATCTAGGAAATTCTCAGCTTTCACCTTCTTCTGTTGACCAGTGCTGTGTTTTGATCTGGCACTCACTGAATTAAATGGTTCTTAGTACCGGTCTCCTTTCCTGCCAAATCCTGTCATCAGTCACTTCAGAGTAAAGAACCAGATCATTCTGAAAACCAATCCTGAAATAAATATAGTGCAGTGAGAAACATCTTTTCTTTTTTTTTTTTTTTTGCTATCTCTACACAAAAGCACAGAAACTACACTTTGAAATGAGATTTCTTTTCTGCTCTCTCTTCCATGTTCTCTTGTAAGGACACTAAAGGAAAAAAAAAGCAAGAACTGGGGGAAAAGGCATTATAGTAGGAATCTCTCCACATGCACTTGCAGTTGTGTGGTAAATTCAGGGGGTGTAAACTCCTCCACCCAGTTAGACTTTACATACACCGCTTGTTAGTTCCATGTGCAGCCACAGGACAGGATTCAGACTCACTGCTGGGACACATATAACCTTTTCCACATCAGATAAACATTAATGTTTTCTTCAGGTGCACACAACTCTACAAGGAGTTCCCTGTTTCCACAGGGAGCTAACCTCCCAAAGCAGACCTCTTATAGCTAGCCCCAATTCTCTCCAGGCCCAGGTCTTCAAAACTGGGCTAAGTCCAAAAGAATCAAGAGCCTCCCTTTAAAAATGTTCAGATATTTTACAAATCACTTCCTATATTAACACATTTTAGATTTTTCATCATTTTCTGACTTCTGAGTATGCAGAATATGCTCAAGCCACACTTCCAGGGAGCTTTTGCAGGACAGAGGGTAAAGAATGGAGGGGTTATCTAGGGTTTGTTTTCCCCTCCAGTGAGAACATGTGTCCAAATATTGCAAGATTTTCAATCAAACCATCACAATTGGCAATGTGGTAAGAAAAGTTACAGCAGTTATTTGGCTCCTGCTGCTTTCCAGGACTCTTTCCAGTGGCCCTCAAACCCCCATTTCCCAAAATACATAATTTCCAACTCTCTACTGGATCACTGTCTTGACAGAGTCCCTTAGCTCTGTTCTGGGCCAGCTTGTACCGATTCTGTGGAGAGCCACTCCTCCGACAGCTTTCTTGCTTGCTCAGCAACCTGTCCAGTTTATTGTCACCAGACTCCTACCCAGTTCACAATCTAGGGCAGCTGCAACCTCAGGCACTTCTGCTATCTCTAGGCTTCAAATCATCTGCTGACACTCACTGATTTTTTTTTTTTTTCCAGGAGAAGCTTCTGCAATAATATGTGGTAGCTTTACTGATTCCCCAAACTTGCTGCCTGGGTCAGGGAAGCATAGCTCTGCAGCTCAGGTTTAGGATGCAGAACCGAAACAGCACACAGAGCTTCAGCCCTCTTGGGTTCAGGAAACATTAGACAAACTGAGTGGTGGTGATTTCCTCTATGCAAGACTTTGAGGCAAACCAAACCCTGATGATTTGCAAAAATATGTCTATCAGGTACTCTTTATTTAAAGCCCATTTCTTGGTGTCCAAAGCATAGATGCAGTTGTTATTGATGTTTGTCATGGAACTTCTGGGATATAAGGGCCAGGAGGAGGGCTGTCTTACATTCCTTTTTTTCTCAGTTGCTTGTTTTCTGTCTTGAGGGATGCCACCTACATTTAAGTGAAAAAAATGGACATTTCCTCTGGTCAGTTGATCTGTTCATCCTTCCATTAACTCTGATCCTTTCTGGCAATTTTCCCTCCATTTTGCTTGGCACTCTCCCCACACAACAATCTTCTCGCTCCTCGGCTGGCTGCCACAGCACTTCATGGCCAGCTCTGCTTGTCACTTGCTATGACATTTATATAAAAACATGTATTGAACTAAGCAAATGTATTGGCTGAAGTGAAGAAGAGGATGTCAGAGACCAGAGGAGTGCAGCTCCTGTGCCCCTTCACAAAGGGAAAGAAAAGAAAAAAACTGCTCAGTGTCCCTTTATTTAATAGCTTTGTATGGAACAAAAATTAGAAATTCACCCCCATTGTCTTCTCTTTCAAAATAAGCATTCTCACAGAAACTTCTATTTTTCATTTACTCCATGTTGAGATTTTATCTTTTATTTCTCTTACTTTCACCTCTTATTCAATATTTTATTATTGCCTTATTTTCATCCAGGGAGTGAAGAAGAAACATGTTGCATGTGAAGGCACCAAGGATGATTCCCCCAAATAGGAAACCCACTACTGAAGGAACCAGCCTCCCTCTGTCTCCTGATGCCAGTATATTTAAAGCTATGGTTGCACTCCAAACAATCTGGTAAATTTTCCTTTTTTTGTGTTTGATCTTTGCTATATTTATAATCAAGACTTGATGACGAAATGGAGGTCAGGCTGTGTTCCCTGCCCTCCACTGCCAGCTCTCTCCACGGAGGAAAGGAGGCTGTTCTGTGGCCACCTTCCTTGTGAGTATTCCTGAGTTTTGGGTTGGGTTTTTCTTTCAGGAAATCAGTCAGTGCCAGGCAGGTAACTGCAAGGAACCTAAACACTAAGCAAATCACTTTCCATCTCACACATAACATTTAAACCAAGCAAAAGTAAACTAGCTGAAAATTGACTGAAGGGACTTCTGTCTTTTTAATCTCAAATGTGAGCAATGCCCTGCTGCATGCACAAAAGGTTTCTTTTTGTGGCTGCTTTAGAAATATCCCAAATAACATCAGCTCTTTGTTTCATGAGTGTTCACAGTAGTACAGTTCTGTCAACACAACAGAAACTGTTGGGTTTAACTTTCTGTAGGTGCTCTGAAGCCACATTTCTTTCTTTGCTCATTCCTCTGTAACCAAAACGGACTTATATTTGGGATTCTACAAAGAGATCTTTAACAGGGACTATGTTATTCTCCAGCTTGCAATGTCTTTGGTGATATCTTTGAGCTAAGGAAATCTGTAGTTTGAGGCTTATGATCTCACTGTTGTAAGGTGCAGGCTATGAAGGATAAGCAGAGATCCTGCAATAGAGGTAGAACATAGAAAAAAATTAACCTAGGCGTTCCTTGCAACAGAAAGGCTGCAGGATAGAAATGGTCTGCAGACGTACAAAGACAGCAAATATTAGTAGAATGGAAACCGCAGTATCTGCATAAAGTAATGCTGGAATGTTAAGTGCAATGTATAATAGGAAGTAATGCTAGTTAAGTAGGACACCAAATCTTCTTTTTCCACCCCTTGTTGTGAGTCTGTATGTGAGTGAAATGAGGACATTTTTAATGGGAAAATGTTTAATGGAGCAAACAGAGTGAAGTGGATGTACACCCTTCACTGCATGAAGGAGCATGTCAGGCACACTGCTCTGACTGAGTTTTATGCCATGACCCTGATTTTGCTGCATTCCCTTAAGTACTCAGTAAACCCTTTCTCCCCATGAGCAACTAAGGATGCTGCTGTTCCTACTGAAAACAGCCACAGTTTGAAAAGGATGGACAAAGTCAGGAGAAAAAGTCTGTTAATTTAAGGGAGGAAATTGGAATGGCAAGTGGCTGAAATAGGAAGGATTTAGACAGTCTGCTGGGCAAAATGATTCCCTCTCATTTTCTTATCTGTTAAAACCAACATTCACTGTGACAGTAAACACGGCGTGGTGACAGGGCTAAGAGAAAAGGCAATATAAACCTCAGTTCCTACCAATAGAAAATTGCATTTTTGTTACTATAACTAGTTAAATTTCTGCTATATCCAACCACATACATACTGTGGATGTTCATATACTTTTCAATATGTTATTTATCTTCCTTGGAGAAAGCAAATGTTGTTTTCCTTTTAGATAACGTTACAGCAGTTATATATGTCCTTTGTCAGTATTACTTGTGTAGGAGAAAAAACAGATGGTTCCTTCATACTGAAAAAGGCAAATACTACATTCTGAGCTTTAGGATGATGCCCACAGGCTTTAGTAACGAAAGAAGCCTGAAGGAAATTATTGTCAATTGAACTATGCTGATTCAAAGAGAGAGACAAGCTTAAGTGGAAACTTAATGATAATTTCAGGGTCTGGATCCTGCTAGTCCTGTTGTTGATTGCCTTTTCTGATACTGTTCAGCTTTCCCCATGTTACTAGCTAGAAGGCCAGAAACGGACATTTTCATCAATTTTACTAGACACTAAACATCATTTTAAAATAGCTGAATCATTTGTAGTATCAGCTACTGGATTTGCAGGAGATATGGCTGACTACAGCAAGACCTGTACCCACTACTGATGCAAACCTTATTATCCAAAAATTATATTGGACAGAAGCTTCTTTCACCTTGGCAAAGTTCCCAATGCACCTAATGTTCTGAAGATAATGAAATGTTATTACCCCTTACAGTTTAGCAGCATCTATGAAATAACTAAGTGGTCTTCAATCTGGTTTAGACTCTTTCTTATCACACTGACATTATCGCTAACTTTAGTTATTAAGTTTTTTCCTACTATTTAGAGAGGCATTAAAAAAAATAGAAAACTACAGTTGCCTTTATATTCTGGGGATACTTTCTCTTAAATAGAGCAGATGCCTGTTTATGAACAGATATGGAGAAGCCTACACTTTTATGAAGAGATACTGCCACTCTAACTCTTCTGACCAGCTCCAAAACCCTGAAAAGAAATATATTTTAGGCAGTTGTATGCAGCAAAGAGTTGGCTAGGACACATTTCTTCAACAGCTTCTGTTCTACAAATAGAAAAAGGAGAAAAAATCCTTATTCCAAACTTGTCCATATAGTTTATCCAGTCTCTAAAATGGCATGCATCTAATTCTGTCAGCTGGTGATATTTATGTCTTTCCACTATACCCAATCTATTCTGAGTTCATTCAGGATTGTGGTTTTTGACAAGAAGCGAGAGTCTTTCAAAACCATTTTCATTCAATTTCTACAGGTTCTTTGACAAAGCTGCATCACAGAGAAGCTGGTCTTGAAAGTTATTTAATTTTTATTCCTGTATGACATCATTTGCTTTTACACCCTTGAAAAAATTAAGACAAAAGACTACACTAGCTTAAGGGGAGAAGTGAGGAAAGGCAATGAAAACATGACCATGTTTGTCCTCCAAGTGTATACAGTTTTAAATTGACTTATAACTTACATTTTTATACTAGCAGACACTGCTGCTCATTCAGGAAGAAAGCCATCTACAGACAATAAAAGCAAAGCACTTCACTAAACCAGGCCCTGGGCTGTTCAGGAGGATATTCAGGTAAACATTTTTGCAGGTTATAGCTGAGCTGAGCTTTCTGGATGCCTAGAAATGATCCATCATCCTCATAGCACTCAACCTGGACGATCAGAAGTAGCTGCAGAGAATCTATCAACTTCAGCAGATCAAATTTCCCCTTTCAAGAAAGCCAGTATCCTCTTCACATCTCACTGCACTCAGGTTTTAAATAACACAAATCTTTTTGTCTCCCATTGCATATGCGCGTTTATGCTGGATCTATGTTTTATGAAATACAAAAGCCTTTCTTAGATAACATGAAGACATCTAAAGTGAATAAAAGGTAGTTTTTCTTTTCTGTAGATACTAATTTGAAAATTAAGGTCAGCTGGGCTGCGGTCATGATCTGTGTGTTTGCCACAAGAGCTCATGCATTGCTTATCCTGGCACCTGTGGTGAAAGTAATTTTAAGCCTCGATATTATCAAAAGCAAATGTGAATAATATCCTTGCAAATAAGGTTAGCTATGATTAATTACTTATTTGTTCAGTTCAGTGAAAAGCACAGTCTTTCTTTCCCCAAACCAAGTTTATAGCCAAGATCCAGGCTAGTATATTGCATGTTAGGGAGTTTTGCAAGCCACCTACCTGGCTTGTGTCAGGTGAAGCTTACACCTCGTCCTTACCTGATACTTTTCCTCTGCAGATCACATTTGAAAGCAAGGGCTATGCCTGAGGCTTATGTGGCTATTTCTTACATAAATTCCAATTTTTGTGTTGCAAATCATTGTTCTATTACAATGTGGGTGCATTTAAATGGCTTTCAAGCTGCCAAAGCCTAAATATGCTGGCAAAGACTAGTATCAGGGTATCTGAAAATACAGAGTTTCTTTACCATGATATGCATTCCTGATGTCAGGGAAGGGAAGAAGAGAAACTAGAAAGTGTGTGCAATTGCACAGAATTTATTGTTTATGTTAACAAGTATTAAGTCTGCAAGGAGTCTCAGCCCCTAACTTTCTCAGAGACCTGCCTCAAAGAGGCTGCAAATGTGTGTCACAGAGTCCAGGAGCCCTTACCAGTTTTGAGTCACCACCCAAGTGTCAGTTCCAGGATGTCAAAAGGGATGATTTCTTCTCCCATGGGGAATGTGGAAACATGTATCTTAATAACGCTTTATATCACATATTAAGGAGGTCATCTCTTCTTAAGATTTTTTGCTTTTTGTTAATAGTGTGTCATAACAACAGAAGTACATTTGTAATGGACTATCCAAGTCTGCTGCCAACAACAGACCTCTTTCTGATTTAGTGCACTAACCTTTTATTTTTTCTGAGGTTCTCCAACAATGATAAACTCAGAGACATCACCTTATTTTTTTAAAAATCAGAGAATTTGATAATGTGGTAGCCTGAATCCTTCAAGACTCAATTTGGTGATATATTAGCCTGCATCCTCCCAGACTCTGACTTGGGATGCTAGCCTCCTTTTTACGGCTCTTTAATCTCATTAATAATTTCCTCACTTTTCTAAGTCTTTGCTTTAATGATTTATATGAGCCCGGCATTTGTGGACACAGGCTTCTTCCTCTCCCCACCCACTTTGCACCATGCTGTTTATCTCTGCTGAGCAACAAAAGCTGAATGCTCTAAAGTAGCATGCTCTGAAGTAGATCAGCTTCCAGATCCAATAAAAAATGTTATGCGTATATACATATATATGTATGTGTGTAAAATTCACATGCATGTATGATCTAGCACATGATTCAAATGAAATAATTTAATTAAAAAAATAAACTTTTCAATCAGTTCTGGAAATCAGTAAGACATAGAAGGGCTCGGGGTACATACTTTTTTTTTTCCATCTGCCTTAAGTTTGGAAAGCTATTTATGATGTCAACTAATAAAGATCTACAGATCTCAGAGGAGAAAGTAACTGACTATTATAAACACAGTCATTAAGAAGCACCCATGCCCACCTTTAGCAATGGAACAGAAGCTGAATAAATGACTTACCAATAATACATATCAAGTAAACTTTGTCCTCTTTTTTCAGTAAAGGATTTTGATTTCTGCAAATGGTGTGCTCATTCATAGACAATCACCAAGAAACTGGATGTTTGAAAGATGGCAAGAGTAAATACAAACAGAAAATCAGACAGGTATTCCATAGATTCACGGGAAGTTATTACCAGAACAGATATTAGAAACCACAGATAGTCTGTTATGTTTCTCTAGAAACCATTAGACTCTAGTGCCATCCAAATCACAATTCATCTGAGTCATTATGGTATTATGAAGAGAGGGCGAGGTTCACAATCAGCTGAAACCTATCTGCCGCCATGGCAATCTGGCCCTTCCTCTGTGCTTACGCAGGTAAGTCTTGAGGCAGGCCGGCTCTCTGATCCACCTGAGCACTACTTGGTTGCTACTGCTGGTTGGTTGCTGCAGTGAGTTGTTGCTGCTGTAGCTGGTTTTGCTGAGTTTTGTTTTCAGTTCCTGACCTGGCTGACCACACAGCTGCTTAGGGAGTAGGATCATGTAGAAAAGGGTGAGAAGAAGGAAGGGAGTGGGAATCTGTCCCTTATGTTGGCAGACAAGACTTAGTCATCTTACACCAATTATGAGGCCAGAGACTGAAGCATTGCTGTAAAGGGGGGTTGGTGCAGACCTAAATATCAGGGAGTTCTTAGTGACTTCCAGCAATGCCCTAACCTGTCCTACCTGCAAAAGGAAAACGCAGAGTAAAATAAAGTATTAAGGAAAGGCAGGAAAACTTTACAAAACTGCCAGTCTAGATAACAGTGAGATAGGTATTAATGTTATAAGCATAAAAACATTCATACAATAAGTCAGTGGACAAGAAACAGGTGTATTTTCTTCCTTAGAAGAATGACTAGGACTTTTTTCTGTGAGAATAAGCAACTCCTCTATTTCAGTGTTAGTTATAAGGCATACAGATTTAGAAGATGTAGTTTAATGAAAATCCAATATACGTTGTATTAATTCCTAACCCCTCCTAATCTATTGTATTCACCTGACCCCTCTGCACAAGAATCAAAGGCTACTGCCACTCAGTTAAGTTGTAAGTCCAATCCACTTCCTGGTCGCCATAAAGAGATAATAAAGAACACTTGTTTGCTGGAGATAATACGATATGCTCACATTGTATATCAGAGCGCTTCCTGCCTGTCAAAATGATAATGAATTCTCTACAGGTGCAAGATGAGCTTAACTATGGTATACCCTCTGCAAAATAGCAGCTGATCTTCTCCACATTCTTCCATTCACGTATTTTTATTTGAGTCCATTGAAACCCTTGAAAAACTAGTGACTACAATAAGACAGTAATCACAACAACTTGGAGCAATATTCCTTCAAGGTAGAATAGATCATGCCTAAATTGATAATTATTGCTGAAAGATGCTAAGAAATGCACCCTAGAAAGACTTATGTGAAGCGCTTCTGTACTGTGATCATTTCAAAACTAACTGCACTTACACAGAAAAGCAAGCCACATCTCAGTGAAGGCAACTCAGTGGAAATGTATGTTCAACAGCCAGACTAAAAAATGAAATTTTGTGACTATACTAAGGAAACTAGAGGTTAATACTGATGATATTATATTCCATTAAATCTATTACATTAAATCCACATAACAATGTTATACTCTCATCTTGGATATTCAGTTTTGGCTGACTGTTTTCAGAATTACATTGCATAAATATTTAAGGCCTCCAGACAGACCAGATAAGTAGCTAGAAGGCACAGGAATATTTTTCCCTGTGAAGACTGTATTAAAAAGCAGAGGTATATTGATTAACAAAGTTAAATATTGTCTTTACCTTGAATTTTTACCTTTGCCTTGTAGAAAACTTAATTTCCCAGAAAAAAAGACTGTGAACAAATGGCGGTTGTGACAACTGAGCAGAGATGTCCCTAGGCAGAAAAGCCAACAGATGTCTACCACAAACAATGGCTGTAGCAAATACCGACTGGCTTTTGCTAAGCACTGCATGTGCCCATAGACAAGATGTTCCTAGAAACTCAAGTGTTCATGAGCTGATCCAATGGACTTTAAACAAAACGGATAAACTACAGTGGGACTCCAAGTAAGGTGTTGATTTCAGCTGAACACAATTTTGATAATTTCAGAAGAAAAGTAGTTATTGAAATCAGCCAGGCAAGAAGGTAGTGGTTTCATTCCCAGGTAAGGCAGAGGGCTTTTTTTTAAAACAACAGCACATAAATGTGTACCTCAATTGTAGGAAGCTTCTGGAGATAATTCAAGACCCAGCTGGATTAATGACAGCCTCACCAAAATGAAACCAAAGAAACCCCACAAGCATGGTGGGGAAACGTATGTAACACAGCAGACAGTGAGTGTGGGAACACGCTGCAAAGCGTGACATGTCACATCCAGCTACCCTCTAACCCAATTTAAAATGAAACAATCCCCCCAAACCACTAAAAGTAACAGTTTCATTCCAGATGAAGCCTATATACTAAGCGAATACTTTGCCTCATTTTTGAGCTAGGTTAACTATATTAGAAAAGGGGGAAAGGTAAGGTGATTAGTAGGAAAAAAGATCTGGAAATGGGAGATAGAAAAGTGTGGACAATGGAAAAAAGAAAGTGTGAAAATGGAAGCTGTGTAAATCCTCACCTGTGAGAAAGCTAAATTCAAGCCCTGAATGCTCTCACAGCATGGGGGCACTTAATCTCTGCTACAGCAGCCTGTAAAAATTGGCACATGGAACACATCATAGCAAGGAATTTCCATACATCTACTGAGATGACAGAGAGAGGGAAGGCTATGTGTATTAAAAGGACTAATCTTTGAAACTCTATTTATGAAATGGCAGAAAGAAGGAAGGGAGGAGTTACCTGTCCACTCTCAAGCCTGCTAGTATCATCTGGGTAGTAGAAGGCTTCAGGAATAAAAAATTCAAGGAAGTAAAGACAAGAATGAAAATGGGAAATAGGCTAAGATGCTGAACAGATGTGCCAAAGATAGATCATACCACAATAAACTGTTATCTCTTTTTGAAATAATATTTTAGACAAAATATGCAGTAGAGCTCATCTGCTCTGACTTCAGCAAAGCATTTCATACAGTAGCACATGTGAAATTATTAGCTAAGCTGGAGAAGAGAATTAGGAGGAAAAATATGCTGAGTATTAACCACCAAATGAGGAGGTGACAAGTTAGGCTGGTAGGGGATATATAAGGCTTCAGGGAGGTAATTAGTGGAGTTTTTCAAGGATCTGACATGGAACTAATCTTGCCAAATGGCATTTATTATCAGATGTAAGAAAAAGGTACATTTGTGCTGATGCAATTCTCAGAAGTCACTAAGGGTGTGGCTAAACTAGCAGGTTTTTTTCCAGGTCAGTAGTGTTCCTTTGAAACAAATCTCCGAGTTGGTCTCCTGTACCACACTTCCGTTCATGTCAAAGAGCAATCTCATAGCACATGCTGGACTCCTTTGAGAGGAAAATAAATGGGGAGATGTCCTCCAGGAGCATATAACACGTTCCAGTCACCAACGGATGTTCAGTCCAACCGGGCCAGGTGGGAGCTAGTCAAGTAAACCCTCTGAAATGCAACCAGTATGGACAACGGGTCCTTGGCACCAAGCACAGACCTACTCCTGTTGGGCTGCACTGACTGCCCATGTAGTCTGCATAGGTAAGTGTTACCAATATGAAAGAGATCAGAAGGAAAACTGAATTTGTCTTAATGGGCTGGAATGAAATGGAATTTAGTATTAGAAGTGAAAAACCATGTAATTAGAGGTCAAAACAAATACACTATTGCCTACAAAGTAGGAACCTATTCTGAGAACAAAAAGATCTAAGTGCTAAACCGGTTGTACAGTGAATCACAGGATAACTCTGAGTAACTAGTGTGATGTATTTCTTTAAAAATACAAAAATCAAAGCCCCAGAAATATCAGTGTATTTACAATAGATATCAGGTTATTCCTGGTATATTTTTTAAATAGGAGAGCAGTTGGCTGTTGCATTGAAATTAAAGTGCTGATAAGAATTTCAAACTAAGGAAAATATATTTATCAGCAACTCATAATTAATATCCAGTAGTTTGCAAAAACAATATCAGTAAACTGAAGGGCTTAGTGGGATTCAGAAACGGATTAGATGTTTCTGCGAACGCCATCCTGAATAATTACACTAGCTGGAATAAAAACCGATAAGGGACAACAATGGTTTTATGATTCTTCCTATAGGCAATTCACAGATTGTAAATTACTCTCCTCTAAAGCATTATCTACCTGAATTAGAACCAAGACAACAGATTAGACATACTGCTTTTTGTTTAATACAGTGGGTTCTTATATTTCAATTTCAATAAACTATTCTAAAAGTATTGTAACTGTCTTTGTAATGTAACTAACATTCTTTACAAGACTCAGGGTTGTAATTCTGCCAACTATCATTCAGACAAGTAATACTGTTAAAAACTGGGCTTTGCTGAATGCGTAAAATACTCCAGTGAGGTTAATTTGAAATACTGAGCCCTAAAATACAAAACAACTCAACATCACTGTACAGGGAATATTGGTGAAAGAGTTAATAAATGTGACCTGGAAGTTAAACATCTGATAACTGTGATAACTGCAATTAATTTGCTCCTGAGTTTAATTTGGAAAGGTTTAAACAAAGGGCATGAACTTGCCCTTGAGTAGCTAAATCATACTAATTGAAGCACTCCTACATTATAATAGACCATTTATTCCATTTGCATTCTCATATATAGAGGCACACAGTCTTGCTAAAAGATTCTACTTGTTCATCACAATGCCACATTTGGTAGGAAAATTAACAAAAAAGAAGGTAGTGCTGGGAAGATGACGGCAGAAGTTCCTGGAAAGGGTTGGAAAAAGACTCACAGAAAGAACAAACTTAACAGCGTGAGCCTAAAGCAATCCAGGAATTCTACAAGTTGCCTGAAAAGCTTCTAACTAAAGGGCTAGTAATGCTGTACTTTAAGGATAAGTAAAATCAGCTCTAGGTCTGAGAAAGGCGCTCTGATACAGTTGCAAAAAAAATTACTTAGCTGTCTAATATATGAGATGGGACAGATGTAGATGGCTACCTTCAAAACTGGCCGCCTCAAAAAATCTGCTCAGTTATCACATTATATTTCACTTTCTTTCAAAACCAGACTGGTGGTGCCAGCTCACCTTTCCATCCTTTACATAGCCCAAGAGCAGCCATCAGGATGGGTAACACCACGCTGAGAAAAGCCATGCCAACACATTCCCACCCATTAAGCCACATGCAATTGAGCAGCTGGAGCATTTGCCAGTCCCCCCTGCTGAACTCTGCGCAGCTTGGCGTGGAAGGGTTACGTTCATTGGCTCACAGGGAGAGTACACTGGGCTCCCCAGGGGAGTGGTTAAAATATCAACCTGGCAAGAATCCAGCCCCTATTTCAAGGTTTTCACCCAGTGACAATTTAATGTAAAATACAGAAGCAATCCTGGAAGAGGCAATGTAACCCAGCATTTCTGCTCTATCACTGCAGAGTCATGCCCTTTATTTCCTGATGAAACTTGCCCAATAAATGAGCAGAGTGAAACAGCTTTGCCCAGGAGGGAGGGACAGACCTTAACATCAGTCTAATCCATAGGTAGTGATTAAGATGATTACCTGAGAGGTAGAAAATGTATTTCTTTTTAATAGTCTTAGGCAGGGGAAGAAGCAAACTCATTGCTTTCACAATCCGAGTTATTTCTTTTTGGAGTTACTAAATACAAAGGATGCAGTACCATAACATTTCCTCTGGCTAGATGTAAGGTTTAGCTTCTTATTCCATGAAAAGGCTTGTGGTGTAGCTATACAATTAGTTTCCCTGATGACAAAACTAGTTTAAAACTTCCTGTCTTTGGCTTCTTTTTCACCCTGTGGTTTTACCAGAGCAACTCATTATGGGGCTGCACATAGCATCGATAATGGAAATGAAGTTCAAAAAAGTGTCTGTGAACTGGATGAGCAACAGATTGAATATGATATTTATGCCCTAAAGATACAATTTATGTTTAAGACATGCTCTTGTCTTCACCAGTTCCTTACTTGCCAACTGTACATGGCTCCCAGTTTGGCCACTGTAAGGTTCCGAACTCTCCCCTTGTATTGCAAAGGGTTCAGACATCTTTGCGCTACTGCAGTTTCTGACTTCTATATATGAAGAGAAGTGTTCAGGCCTTTTGAACCATCTGCAAGTTTTCCGACTTGAGCTTGAGTTGGAACTACCAAAGAAATATGGAAGGATGCAAGGTGCTACATTACCCTTGAGGGAGGTGATCCTTCCCCTCTACACGACACTGGTGAGGCCACACCTGCAGTGCTGGGTCCATTTCTGGGCTCCTCAGTACAAGAGAGACATGGACATACTGGAGCCAGTCCTGTGAAGGGCCACAAAGATGATGAAGGGACTGGAACATCTCTCCTGTGAGGAATGACTGAGAGAGCTGGGACTGGTCAGCCTGGAGAAGAGAAGGTTCAGGAGGATCTTACCAGTGTGTATAAATACCTAAAGGAGGGTGCAAAACAGAAGGAGCCAGGCTCTGAGAAGAGCCTGGTGCCCAGTGTCAGGGCAAGAGGCAACGGGCACAAACAAGAAACACAGGAGGGTCCCTCTGCACATCATACAACACTCTCTTGCTGTGAGGGTGACCAAGCACTGGCACAGGTCACCCAGGGAGGTTGTGGGGTCTCCCTCCTTGGGGTTATCCAGAAACTGCCTGGACACAGTCCTGGGCAACCGGCTCTAGGTGGCCCTGCTTGAGCAGGGGGTTGGACAAGATGACCTCCAGAGGTCCCTTTCAACCTCAACTATCCTGGGATTATCTGAACGAAATATTCAATTTTTGGGTAATTTGGGAAAATTTTTGTAGTTGGTCTGTCAACCACGGAGTTTCTTTGTATGGTGCTATGTTGACTTCCTAAGTCAGTAGCTTTACCTTGGTCTCCCAAGTGGGTACATTTTTCAGAACCAGGTATCTATGTTAAAATTAAAAGCTCATGTCCTGCTATACTTACAAAAGGACCACTATTCCCACATATGATGGTACCCAAAAACCAATCTTTTAAGCTATGATTTAATGTAGCTATTAAGGAAATAAAAGCTTACATCATTCATGTCTTTACTTAATAGTGTTTTACATTTTTAGAAGAATACTTACTGACAAACTAAAAAGAACAGAATTTTTTTTTTTATACAAAATTTCCTTATAATCAAAACCACTTTGAATGCATTTCACATTCCACGGGAAAAGAAAAATATTCAGCCTTTACATGTGTAAGGATGTCAATGAAATCAATTAGTCACAGCCAAATATCTAGTGGCAGGCTACTATATTAAGCACAATGTTATATACAATGTTATGATACCTAATTATACTTTGATATGGAAGATTAGAGATCATAGAGGAAAAACAGATCTTACAACAGATATATGCAGATAGACATTTTATTTTATTTCAAAAAATAGCAAATGTCTTAAGAACACAAACCAGAAAGTTATTAAAAGCTTCATAGCAAAATATTTAGCCAACTCTGTTACAATATATAGGCTTGAGGTTCTAACAGTTAGCACTATGCCTCAATTCACTGAGCAAGTAATGCTCCTGATACATAAACATCGCGCAGTTGAAATATGGAGCTGAATATTAAAAAAAAAAAAAAAAGAGAGGGTATTTTTATCTTTGATCTTTCATTATCAAAGTAATTGAAGAACAATGACATTTTAACAGGCTTGGTTCTTTTTGGGAAAAGCCATTAAAAATAATTCCTGAGTATTTAGGTTAAGTGAATATATCAAAGACGACCAGTTAAGACCAACATCCTGTTAGGTGAGCCTTGCAGCTTGAAGTGACATTCTCTAGCACGGCTGTCATGGCAGGATCACGGCCTAAATACCTTAATGAAATACATGAAAACCTTCTGGTATGCACATTCAAATTCTCATTTTCTTCAGCAATAGCCTACAACTGTCAACTCTGAAGCTTGCTTTGCTGAGAAAAACATTGTTTTAAATGTCACTTCCTTTTGCAAAATCTTGTAATGCAAATTGCCACAGCTAAGCCTCCAGTGAACCATCACACCAATAATTATGTGAAATATATAAATCAAAATTTAGGCAAGGGGCTTTCATACTACGTTAGTGCACATATTGAATTGTATGCTTTGTATCAGTATTTTGAACATAAAGATCTAGTTATTTAGCTTCTTGCTATTGTAATGAGAGGCAATATATTCATTTTCCACTACTCTCTTCAGATGCATGTCACAATATCATCTTATTATACACTGTTTCTAAAATCCTGTTGGCATTCATAACATTCCTATGATTTTAATTGAATCTGTATACTTTGATTTTAAAACTGCTGCCAATCAAAGTGGTATAGAGAACTAATCCCACAAGAACTTTCAGATTTCTTTCTTTATATATGTTTTCCCAGAATTACAGGATTAAATTACAATGGATGTAGAAAGATTATTGTACAAAGCATAGTTAATAATTCACAACACTGGTATTCAACTCGACCAATTACAATGAATTCACAAAAATGGTTTTAATTACACCCACTCTTTTCTATCCACCCACCCCAATATGTAAACAAGTTTCTCACAATGACAATGGCAAGACTGCAGTTACTGAGATGTACCGTATGTGAAAGACAACACCTAGGATAAAGGCCTGGATTTGACAATTCCAGTATGTGCTCCTGCTCACTTCCCATTCTAGACCGCAAGCACCGTTTTTAGACTCTTGCAGTCATTAAATAAACAGAACTTACAGGTAAATGGAGCTTTTTTTCTAATGCAGGCTTCTGGAGTCAAATTGATAAAAAGTAACATGCTTACATAGAACAAAAGAAATAATGACTTGGGAAAAATTGGAATCAGTCATACCAAAACTCTCTGAGCAATGATAATGTACAGTATTGCAGCTGTATGTGACTAAGACAGAAAACTCTTGGCATTACAAAGATGAAAATCTCTGTTCACACAAGCCAATTTTAATGGGCTATTAAGCATTTGGTTAAAAACAGGCTTGTACTAGTCTCACTGACAAGGAAACACTTGTCAAAATGTTTTTTTTTTAAAAATACTGTATGACATCTTCTAAATTGCAATTTAAATATTAAAATCTTGTTTCAGAAGTTCCTCGCTTCAGGTTGTTACTCAAAAACTCATCATGTTCAAAACTCAAATTATTATGAGATCTTGATATCATAAGAAGCTTTTCCTTATTAGTAAAGTCTTTCTTGACTGCTGCTTGCGGCACAAGTAACCTATCCATTGGGTCCTCTTTGTTTTCTAGTTTCATATATCCTTTACTGTTGCTCCGATCCAGCCTGGGCCAGCTAGGGTGTTTCCTTTGTTCAGCTTGGACAGTGAGCGTAGATGGACCTCTGTCCAAGTCCAGGGACTTTGAATGTGAAGACAGGAGATGCAAAGATGTGTTGGACCCAAACTGTTTCCTGGCAGCGCCAGGGGATAAAAGCTTTCCTGTGCTTGGTCCGAGAGTCATAGAAGATTTGAACTGATCGGATGGAGTGTCCACAAACGAATTGTGTCGTGGCAGCATGGTAGCAGCTGGTCTGTAGGATTCATTGGTATCACTTAGTGGAATGGCCAAAGAATCCATCGACAGATTTCTAGACCGACTCCTAGTGATCTCTGAATCCTCAGTTATGTTGTCTATACTGGGCTCATCAATAACACAGTTATTCAGTTTAATTACTGGCAGTGTGAAAGCACTAATGGAAGATGATACAATGGATTTTGTTTCACACTTTATAGAGCTAGCGTTTTTGTCATCTGAAGCCTTGCCGGAGTGAGGGTAAAGTCCAAAGACTGAACCAGATTGCTCAGTCAGCAGAGGTGGTAGGAGGCTACCAGTGGTCCTATCTTCATTTAGGGTAATCTCATCTTCTTCAGCAGAACTATCCATTCTAAAATTACTCTTGAAGCCAGAGAAAGGCGCAACCGTGTTCGCAGCCAGCCGTGACGCACACGAGCTCCCGCTGTGCCTGAGTTCTCCTTCCCCCAACAAGCCAGTGAAGGCACCACTCAGCTGCTTTTGTTCCTTGATCCTCAGGGTGTGGATGTCTATTACAGTGGAGTATATGTCTCTCATGTGTATGATTTTTGTTTCTTTGTCACGGTTTTCATGCAGAATGGCATTTGCACAAATGAAAATGAAGATTCCAATGCCCATAGTAAAAGGGCCCAGCATTTTCATCTTGTCCGAGTGCACATGCTGTTCAAAGAAACGAAGCAAGATGCTTCCTTGGCTTCTCAGGACCTGGGTTTCATTTACAGATAGATTATCTTCAGATCCTAAAAGCTGTTCCTTTTGGGGCCAGTATCCAAGGATGGCCATTGCAATTCCCAAGAAAGCAATAAGCACTCCCAAAACAAGGAAGAATCCCGATGGAGAATAGAGACGGATTTTGCCCCTGACAATTACTACATCTGCCCTGGGCCGGCGTCTAACTGGTTTCTTCTCCTCAGAAGCTGGTGCTGTGGCAAGATTTACATGTTGCTGAGATCTGGCAGAGTCTTGCCTTTTTAAGGCAGCCAGTCCTGTTATTACCCCGCCGGTTGCTATCATATTTCTATATTGTGCCCTGGGAAAAAAAAAAAAAAAAAAAAAAAAAGCAGAAATATTGAGAAAAGCAAAGGTTGTGTCTGCAAATATAAATAGCACTTTGTTAATCTGTAGATATTTCTTGATAATCAAAATATTCATGACTTTAAAAAAGCTACTATATCTTAATCCAGTTATGACACAGTAGCAGTTTTGAGATTCACATGGCTTCTGAAAAAAGATATCCAAAAGTCTTTTATCACTGCAAATATAGGTAATAAATCTTCCATCAGTGATACAGACAGTAGCAGAAAGCCAGTGCTTTTAGTGGTGAAATGTCAGGTTTAAAGATGAAAACATTCAGAAGTCTTAATAGATGATTTATCTCTGGACTGGTCTGCAGCAAAGTCAATAATATATTATTACCTTCTACGCGTTTTAGATCATTTTAGCACTTTAGCTGGCAGTTCTTTTAAAAACTTCTATGACACACAATGACTATGAATACAGATCATTCTACATATCCCCTTTAAGAGATCTTTCCTTATAGGTTTCAGCATATATTAATAGATATTTATTCCATCATTAAAATAAGCTTTTATTAAGCCTATTCAGATTACCTGAGTCTCAACTACAGAATAATTTTTGCATTTTCTGATAAAGCTCATCCTCTTCTATGCACATCTATATCTTTTTTCTCCCCTTCTTGGTTCCTCATGGACTACAAATCAAGTAGCTCAGTTCAGTTTACCAGATAAGAAATCTTCATAAATTTCAAGTTCATCAATTCAAAGCTTCATCATTTTAAAAGGAAATTTTTTTCATTTTAGACTTACTTTCATACCTGGCTGTCTATTACATAAGAAGCATTAACCAGCATGGGTTTAAAAAGAGAAAGCCATGTTTGATAGTTTTTTATGAGTAAGAGTAACAAATGAAACAACACAGTTCAGGATAACTGTATTTTATTTTATAAGGCATCTTACAATCAGACTCAAAAATAGTTTCTGAGTTTAATTAATGAATATTAGAATGAACACTAGATAACAGAGTAAAATTAAGATACTATAAGACAGGTATGAAAAAATTATGTTCTCTTTGGTGGCTTTACCAGGCTCAGAGATAAAGAAAGGCTGACAGTCTTTTGCAGAGGAAAAGGCTCTGTGTCAAAGCTGGAGATGGTTTAACAAGCAGACAAAGCTAAACTTGGACTGGGTGAATAATGCGAGAGGCTGAAAAGCAGAGGCAAAGCAAACCGGTGACTGCTTGCAATTTACAGGTAGTAATTTTCATCAGATCTCTTAAAATATTTATGGTTTTTAAAAAATCTTAGCAGTGCACCCATCAAAAAAAATATTAGATCTATCATGGTATGAGAAACAAACAGACAGGCTCTATATTTGGACACTATCATAGACTTGCAACACTGCAAGCAGGTGTCACATAAGCATATCTACAAACAGAAATCAGTCCAACCCACCAATTATGAACTTGGTTATGAAATTAATAGGGAATTTGAGACAGGTGGCCAAGTGGAAGGACTAATCCAGTAAAAAATGTACCCAGTGTTCATTATTATCTGTTCAGCAGCAATTCAGATGACAGAGAGTAGCAACCTGAACTCTCTCCCTGCACCATCATTATTAAAGGACAGAGCACTTCTCTCTCTGTGAGAAACCTTTACGAAGGAAAGACCTGAAAAAAGGCCTAGGGTGCTAAGTATACAGCATTTTCTGAATTTCTGAAAGAGAAACTCACAGCATTATTCCAAAAAACTCAGAAATTTCACTTGTAGTGTCAGGTTTCATGTTCCTAATCTCTCTGGAAATTCTCACCCTTTCCATTTTTATGCTATCTGGGCAATTTCAATAGTTCAATGGCAATTAATTTCTTGAATGCTTGATGAAAAGCCTTTTTTTTTTTTAATGTAACAATTTAAAAATCCCCCAAAGAAAGTTATTTGACATTGATAGTCTTTAAAAATTAACCCAGAACTTTCTCATATGCCTATGTGTTTAAGGGTTTCTGCCAAAACAAAAGATCATCATTCTATAAAACAATGTTCTGAATCGCTAGACAGAAATAAATAGGACTTATCCATTATAAAAGCTGTTGTATTTTGTCATGACTCAATTAAATGCTATTAGTTTTCTCTATGAAATAAATTAAAGAGAATTATGGCATATTTTTACTGAAATGAACAATCATCTAGCTATAATCTAGTTTGTTCCATTATTCTTTTCCAGATCCCAGACCTTTGGGGGGGACAAGGAGTTTCCATATTCAAGCAGTATTTTACAGGCACACATCAACCCACTCTGTCCATTCTCAGGGCTGCCAAGGAACTGCACAGGTATGGCAGGCTAGTGCTAAATCCACACTCTGCCTGTTGGCAGGATTTGTTATTTTGTGTACTGTACTGTGCTTATCACAGCTACCTGCATTGCACCAAAGGGTGAATGGAGTAAGCTCACGTCTGCTTGCTAAATATTTTAAACAGACCTCTAGCAAGAGTTTGTCTCTAACTCTGAAAAGTAGAGCCAATAAAAACATTCTTAAAAATTACATCTTGGGGTGACTTTCTATAGAAAGTTCTCATTTGCAGATTTTGCAAAAATGGCAGGAAAACCACATCTCAATTTCGTTATTAGTTGGTCTCCAGTAACTTGAAGGACAGACAGAAACGGTGATCTCTTAAAGTGAAAGTGAGAGAGAAAGCAAGATCTCGAGCCACATGGCTGGCTTCCTCCCAGCATTTCAGGGGAAGACATTGTTCCTCTGTTCACTTTACCTGCATCAGACCTTGGGCGCAGGGGAGAGAAAGTCTGACTGCAACAGGATACAAACATATTTTATATATAGAAAGAGTCTCTTTCGTATTTCTTGAGTTCACATCAATATTATTAAATCTTCTTTCACAGAAAAAGTGACAACCAGGTTTGTAAATAATAATTAGTAATAAGCCACAGTGTTGGTAAGGCTTATAAGCTACTTAATAATAACAGCTGAATTTTGATCTCTTCTACATCTAATAAAATCAATGGTATTAACAGAAATATTGGTAAGAGATGATTTCACTTCATGCTGACAGCTTTTCAGAAACCAATTACAATGAAGTGCATATTAAGATGGAAACCTTTTTTTAGAAAATACTATATTTAGAATAAAGTGACATTGTAGATACACTTGATTTATTCTGCAAATCTGTTTAGTTTCACCACATAACAGCCATCATGAGTGCCAGCGACAAATGCTGCTTCTCTTATTTAACTTAGCGCAGTGATTACATTTAGTTTTATCCTGAAGTCTGAATTTAAACTTCTGAACAAGAAAAGACTTAGAAGACTTTGACTCAGAGCTCAATAAAGATTATGCTAAGAGCTCAGACAGCATCTCTTTGGTGGCACTGTGAATGACACAGGCCGGCTCTAAAACGAATTGAATAATGGTAAAAATGGATGTAGAATACAGAACAAAAAGAAAGGGCCGGGCCTGTAATTCATTTTATAAAACACAAACTGTCTTGCTGATACAAAAGCACCACAGCTGCCAAGCTGCTTTTGAAGAACAAACGTTGAGCGACTCTCTAACCTCATAGCCGCTCTGTTTGTTTCATCTTCAGCGAGAACATCAGGTCCAAAGGCCTGGACAGCTTAGGGTTTTAGTCTTGAAAGAAGCTGTGGCCCAGATTTACGGACTCTACATTTAGCTTCGCTTTGCATTGTGCTGTTGTTACAGAGTGGCCCTGACACCAGCGCCGTCAGCCACTCAAAGATCACCCAAGAAAAGCCTGTCTTGGTAGAGACCCCGTAAAGCAGCTCCTGCTCGCTCTCGCTCTTGCTCTTTCTCTGCATTGTGTGCGCAGAGGAGAACGGCTCAGGCTCTTGACACTTCAGTTCGAACCTCTTCAATGGCCATCAGCAAGATGCAATTCACCTTTCATCCAGGCTGTAGGCTAAGCCCAGTACTCTGCATCTGGCACGCTTTCTAGGGGACACTCTAAAAAAATGCAGCAGCAAATGGCGTAACAGGTTGTTATGTGCGCCCTTTGCATGAGGAAAGGATGGGCCCCTCAGCAGATACTACTGGTAGTTATCTCAGGTGACTGAAGCCTCAGTAGGGACTGCAGAGAGCCAGGCAGCAAGGACAGAGAACTGGAGACGAAGGGAAAGGCCTGGATAACTGTGGCGGGTTGACGCCAGCTGCCCACCAAAGCAGCTCTATCACTCCCCTCCTCACCCGCACAGGGAGGAGAAAACACAACGAAAGGCTCGTGCGGCAAGATAAGGGCAGGGAGATCACTCACCAATTACCGTCACGGGCAAAACAGACTCAACTTGGGGTAAATCAGTTCAATTTATTGCCATATAAATGAGTAGGAGAAAGGAGTGAGAATATGTGTAGGGTAATGAGAAATAAAACCAAATCTTAGAACACCTTCCTCCCACCCCTCCCTTCTTCCCAGGCTCAACTTCACTCCCAATTTTCTCTACCTCCTCCCCACAAGCAGTGCAGGGGGACAGGGAATGGGGGCTGTGGTCAGTTCATCACGCGTTGTCTCTGCCGCTCCTTCCTCCTCAGGGGACGACTCCTCACACTCTTCCCCTGCTCCAGCGTGGGGTCCCTCCCATGGGAGACAGTCCTCCATGAACTGCTCCAATGTAGATCCTCCCCACAGGCTGCAGTTCTTCACAAACTGCTCCAGAGTGGGTCCCTTCCACGGGGTGCAGTCCTTCAGGAGCAGACTGCTCCAGCGTGGGTCCCCAACGGGGTCACAAGTCCTGCCAGCAAACCTGCTCCAGCACGGGCTCCTCTCTCCACGGGTCCACAGGTCCTGCCAGGAGCCTGCTCCAGCGTGGGCTTCCCACGGGGTCACAGCCTCCTTCGTGCACATCCACCTGCTCCAGTGTGGGGTCCTCCCTGGGCTGCAGGTGGATATCTGCTCCACCATGGACTTCCATGGGCTGCAGGGGCACAGCTGCCTCACCATGGGCTTCACCAGGGGCTGCAGGGGAATCTCTGCTCCGGTGCCTGGAGCACCTCCTCCCCTCCTTCTTCACTGACCTTGGTGTCTGCAGGGTTGTTCCTCTTACATATTCTCATTCATCTCTCTGGCTGCTGTTGCCCAGCAGTTTTTCCCCCTTGCTAAATACATTATCCCAGAGGAGCTACCACTGTTGCTGATGGGCTCAGCCTTGGCCAGCGGTGGGTCCATCTTGGAGCCAGCTGGCATTGGCTCTGTCAGACACAAGGGAAGCTTCTAGCAGCTTCTCACAGAAGCCACCCCTGTGGCCCCCCTGCTACCAAAACCTTGCCACACAAATCCAATGCACCTGCAAAAGTATGGGTGGGTAAGCAGCCACAAGAGGGGCTGCAGCCCATCTAAGAAGAGAATACTAGAGCCAGAGGAATAAATTTATGCAGGAAAGGTTTGCAGATGTGATGCAAAATTGGTAATGATAAAAGAAGCGTCACCCTGGGATGTGGAGTGACATCTGCTTTTTCCTTACATTATACTGGCTGCCCAAGCCAAGGCTGACAGAGAGGCTGGAAGGGATTCTCCTTTATCACTTTTCCATATGGGGAAAGGTTGCTCAGATGCTCAAGGAAAGGCTGTCATAAAGGAAACTTAAGGAAGAGGGTAAAAACAGCATTCAGAAAACAGCTTGTGAGTAACCACTAGACTTGCATTCACCAAGCAAAGAATGAAGTATTTTCCTAACCAAGTCAGGAGGTTAAACAAATCAACAAAGAAATGGTAGATTCACTCTGTGATACAAAGGTAAGGCACAGGTAGATTATCATAGACAAACTGTAATTTAGCACAGGTGGATGAGGATCCCTCTTTTCTACCAGTACATCAGGCTATCACTGATGATCAGACAGAAATATGATGTATTTATGCTGCTAGCATCAGCCATACCTGCCTTTGCCAGCCTAGAGAAAGGAAGGGAGGCAGGAGGCAAGTGACCTGGGGACTCGCTAGAGTAGCTGCAGAGCAACGTGAACAGCCTGGACACCTCCGCAGGGAGGTATGGCAGATAGGAGGAGTGACTCAGAGTCCTTTTGAAGCTAGGAACTGTCTACACAAGTAATACCCAGTTATCCTTTGGAAGCTAAGCAAATGACAAAATGGGTGGGATAGGATTTCATGGGATTTGAGTCCAGTTGACTCACCGATTGATTATCCCAGATATAAGAGATGTGTCAACTGCAAGAACCTATTACAGACTGCACATTTCTGTTTTAACAGGAACTGAGGCAAGAGCTGCTATTTAGACAATGGCTCTAATGCTAGGCAGCCTAGGAAAATCTGAAAGATGCGTGGAAGGAATTTACTTCATAGCATGTTCTAGTGGCTCCAACTAACTTCTGGTTCCACAAACTATAAACTATTTATTTCTCTCTTTTACCTTAGAGCCCCCCCACTTTAATACCCCTCTTTCGTCCCTAATGACTAGCATCACCTTAACTGTACTGCTGTCAGCTAACTTTTTTTCAGAGATGGTCTAACTATTAGAAGTCTAATTAATCTCTCAGCAATTGTTCTCAACTTGTAGTAAGCTTTAAAGCTTAGGGCTTCTATTTTAGGTGCCTGAAAACTTATCTAATTTGTTCAACTATTTTGGTACTATAGAAATTATTACTTGTACCTACAACTTAGTCTTTTGAATACATACATAGTCATTTGAATTATACTGAGATCTTACACTTAATTTTAAATGTATTCTAGCAGCAAAGATGGGAATCAAAATAAAGAATACTAGAATTGTATTTCTTTAATATTATTTGTTTTATTCCAGATGCATTTCAGTGTCCCTTACCACTTATAATCTTTGTTGTTTGCATAAATATTTTTTTCTCATTTACTGTTTGAAGAATGATTGAAACTTAATTATGTGAAAATATCAGAACTGTACATGCTATTTCCCTGTAGTTTAACTTCACGTAAAACTTTCTGAAAAGTACAGTTCTTGTGTTTCAGCAAGAATTAAATGTCACTGCAGTAAGTAGCGTGTGACAGAACCTGATTTATATTAACATAGCATTTCCTATCTTACTATTTCAGCTGATTAGGAAATTTAATTCCCATTAGTACTTGATTTGTTATCATTTAAGTGACTCAATTTCAAATTTTAACAAGAGGACAAATTCTAACATCAAGGAAAGTTTCTTTTACCTTTGATAAACCTAGAGTCCTAGAAATGAAGGAGGTATGTGAGAGACTGTTTACTCATAAAATATTTCTCATAATCAAGCATGCAAAGATAAAGTAATAGAATAACTGATAACATAACCAAGTAAACAAATCAATATTAAACTGCATTTAACACATCTATACTTATCTCCTGATGTGCAACATATACATATCAATATGTTAACTATGCACAGAGGTTTTACAATCTGTTCTACTCCAAAGGTAAAAATATGCAACTTTATAGGCCCAAAGGGATTAATCATTCTGGTAGAGATAATACAGCAATAGCCAAACCGAGGATAGTTCCACAAGAAGCAGAAAAAATAATCTCAAAATACATTGTTATTTAGCAGTTTAACAAGCAGCCCCCTTCAAGTGCCTAGCACACCAATGGGACTACCTTATGATGCATCTCTCTCCTCATATCCATTCCTCAAAAAATGACCTGACTGAAAAGATTAAAGAAGAAAAGGAAGCAAGCAAAAGCCTTTTATTTATTTATTTATTTATGATTATGGGGTACTTCAAGTGTACTTTAATTGACAATAGGTGAGAAGAAAACATGTGAAATGTGGCACTAAAAATCTTCATAACCTCAGCTGGGATTTTAAAGACATCCTAGCAAAAGCCAAGGATAGGAAATTGCATGCCTATTTAAAACATTAAAGCTTTGAATTTTCCAGCTGAAACAAACCCTTTGAGTTCAAATTCCCTTTAATGGTTCCTCTTTTAGGCCGTAAAGGGATAAGCTTAAGTACTAATTACGCCCTTTTAACCTCCTGGTTGCCAGTCAGATTATGGAAGCAGGCCAAATCGTGCAAGCAGTTGCACGGCACAAAAAGGAAAAGGCACGCTTCACATGGGTCAGGCAATGCAAGAGCACCAGGGTGTCTGAGTGGCAGCAGTAGGTGGAAGGTCCATTGCAGAGATTAAAAACTGAGGTTCCCTGGATATTGGTAGACTGTGCAGCTGTATCAAATGGTCTGTATTTGCTTCACAATAGTACCATGTTAAATAGTAAAATCTTTGCACTCATAAGTGGAAAATAAAAGTTTGGTATTAAGGACACATCAAAATCTGTTGGGAAATTTGAAGTCTGACAGTGATCCATTTATTTAAAAAATCTAGATCTGGCAATGGTTTCCAAATCTGCACTGTACTGGTCCAAGCAAGGCCACAGGGGTCCAGCAGTTACCTCTGCAGAATCTGTGAAAGCTAACTAGGCATGGCACATCAGAACTTTCTTAAAAAAACTAAGATTTTTTACTGCTTAAAGTAATCCAGGGAATCCACAGATTGTGAAGGACAGAAAACCACTGATTTGGAGTGGATCCCAAATAACTCACATTGGGAACAAAAGAGAAGCAGCTCATTGTCCTACTATAAAAAGCTGGATACTGAAAAGAACTAAGAAGGGAAAATAATTTTTAAAAAACAAATCCAGGCTTTAATGAGACTTACGAGATCTCATTTTTATACGTATTTCTATAACTATATTGTGCCACACTGGTTTGAAACATATGCAAAGAGATACCTCTACATTGTACAAAGGGGCACAGGTCCCTTTTATCAAAGTGACTTTGATGCAACTTTCAGGTGTGGCAAGTAGTTGAAGGAGCCACACTGAATCCACACTGAATATATCAAATCTCTGTTCGGACTCACATTCATCTGATTTCATTAGCTAGCCTGGACCATGGCATTCCCTATCCTGACCTTTATGACTGTCCACTGCCTTGAGCTAAAGCAGGACTCTCACAGCTAGGAAAGTCCAAGTATGACGGTGAGTAACCCAACTTCCTAATCTAGCCTTCCTCAAGCTGTTACACTAAGTTTCTGCATAATGACTCAGTGAAAAGGTTATAAAATTACCCCAATTCACAAAAATTACAATAAAAGATCTTTAACCCTCTACTTTTATTTGGAGGGGCGAAAAAATAAAACACCAATAGAAAAATAAACCCCAAACCCCACCAAACTAGTTTTATAAAATTTACTTCATTACTATTAAGTGAACCTCTCAACTGGACAAGGAATAGAACTTAGTTACAAAGATACAACTGATCAATACCCAAACTTTCACAGCTAATCACTTTGTGTCCACAGTAATGCAAGCCTCTCCTTCCTTTAGAAAGCACATGGAAGTGAGCTTGAAGAGCATCGTTTTATTTTTCAAACAAAATTTTGGGACATATTGTCCAAGAGAGCTGACTCAGCAGGTCAGAGCCCTGGCTCATATACACAATGTGGATACAGGATCGTATACGATCATCGGATAATCCAAACTAAGCAGGAGGTCAGGAGGTCTCCAGTCCAACCTCTTGCTCACAGCAGGGTCAGCCGCATGGTCAGACCAGGCTGCTCAAGGGCTGTGTCCAGTCTGGTCTGGGAACACGCCCAGGATGGAGCCAGCACAGCCTCCCTGCACAGCCTGCACCACTGCCCCATGGGGAGAAAGTTCCTCCCTATACCCAGTCTGAACCTCTCGCTGCAACTTGTGCCTGTTGTCTCACATCCTAGCACCATGTGGCACTGAGAAGAGCCTGTCTCTGTCTTCTCGGTCACCCCCCTGTAGGTACTGGGGGGCCGTTCTTAGGTCCTCCCAGAGCCGTCTCTTCTCCAGGGCTGAACCAGCCCCACTTGCTCAGTCTGTTCGCAGGGCAAGAGCTTCAGCCCCCAACCTCCCTGGGGGCACCACGCTGAACTTGCTCCAGTCTGCAAATGTCTTTGTTCACATTTTATTAATGTGAAATCGCTTTTTTGAAATCACCTGGGATTTTACTTGGCTCTAAACTAACTTGAAATAATCAACCAATAGCTATGGAATTTGAACTAAAAAATACAAACTCAGAAATACTGATAAATACAATTGTAAGCTAAATGAGGATGCCTGTTACCCAGATCCAGGGAATGCCGTGACTGCATTCTTTAAATCACACAATCAAACAAAAATCCCTTTTGAATGCTTTCATCACTTACAGTATCTGCCATATACATTAATTGTTTCAACTATTATGCCAAGGTCAAAAGTAAGGTGAATACCCAGCAATACCGCACAAAGATGAATGCCTGAGCTGCTTATCCTCTTTCCTATTATTTCTTCTTCAGCCTGATCCTTTCAGTGGGTCATATATTGTAATTCTGTGCAAAATCAGCAACATTCAATATTGGCAGCATTACACAGAGCTCGTTAGCCACTCACAAAAGCACAGAGCACACATCAAAGAGAGAAAGAAGAAACCTGAGTTTCTATATTTTGCTTTCAAGACGCTGCTCGATGACTTGGCCTAGATTTGGTCTAGAAGCTTTTGCCTGGCCCAGTTGCACTCACTTTTAAATTTGTTCCATCCTCAACCACATCTACTGGCATGCTGCGGCAAATCGGGTTTGAGGCTACAGAAGCGCATGGATTTTACCAACGTCAAACTCACGTAACATGAGGTTGGCACCAGGTCTCTTACGTCTACAACAGCCTCCCAGTCATCATACACTGAACCAAACGTTCTCAGGCCACAGAACACCTGTCTTATGCAGCGTAAACCCACCTGCCCCACCATTGTCACGTGTGATGTGCCGAATTCCCAGCTGTCCTGCTCTCCGTAGCTGTACCAGCTTAGCTCAGGTCCTAGATGACAGACTAAAGAAACACAAGCTCTCAGGCACTGGATGTATTTGTTTGTGGAATGCCTGCCGTAATCTCTGTATTCACTGTATTAAATTATCAATAAATTCTAAGCTGTAACTTGTTTTCAGAAGTGTGCACCGCTAACTTCTTTACTTATGCACAGAAATGTTCACGTCTTATGCACAGATATATCACATCCTGTTCCAAAATATATTACAGAACTACAACAAAAAGCAAGAGGGAGCTAAAAAAAGACTGGGGAAACAAAAATGGGAAGAAGGCTTATAAGATTTGAAGAAAAGGTCTTTAAAAGGTGATTGACTAATAAAGCTTTTTCATTTTCTTCCTAGAAAAAAAAAAAAATAGAATATGCACACAGGAAAATAAAACCTGGATATACCAGGCTTTACTTTTGCTTTTATTTGCTTGCATTCTCCAGTTCGTCTGATTTTTTCTAAGAAACAGCTAGTGTTTTTTTAGCCTAAATTGAGTAAGGTGATAACTGTCCTTTATGACTAAAGTGACAAAATCTGTTTCTAAGCTATTTTAGCGCTTTAGTTTGCGTAAATCCATTTTCTAGTGAAAATCAGTACTACAAATGGAAGCAGATATTGGCTATTTAGCCAAATATTCATAATTATTTTAGACACATTTGGCCATTCACATTATTAGTGTTTGTATTCAGTAATTAGAAAAGATGCTGGGTTATCTATGTTTATAGGTGAAATAGGTAGACTATTTTAAATCTTTTATGCTATGCAATCTATCTGCTTTCAGTACAAACAGAAAGTAAAGCTTTTCATTGAAAATAATTACTTTATGAGTGCAATCTAATTTAAAATGTGTAAAAGAAGCATGTGGATCTTCTATGCATTTATTCTAGTTTGCTTTTTTCCAGTTTTTATCTTTTAGACATTACAAAGAATAAAAAGGAGCTTATTTTAGAAGTAAGAAAGTGAAAACTGTGAGATAATATTATAATCCAGCAAGCCTGCAACTGAAATAAAAAATGCACAGAACTAATGGGAATTCTGAAGCAAGCTCATATAATGCAGATCAGAGTATTGATCAGCTATCAACCACAAGTCATGAAACAAATTTTACAAGGACCTCTAGATGTTTCCAAAAGACTGAATGTGTAAAAGCAGAGTAAAAGGCATGTTCTCTGTTGTCTACTGCAAAGGAAAGGCATGACTAAACACTCCAGGGCTCAGCGTGCCAGGTAAAGTGAGTTTCCTAATAAAAACCAAACATGAAACAAGATCAAAAATGTTAGGAAGTATCTTCATTTACAAGCACTAGGATTGCTGGTTCTTCAGTTCTTATGCACAAAATTTCAAATAAAACAGTGGCAGGCACTTGGTATGGAGGTATCTAAGCACAAACAATGCTGGCGTGCTTTGGCTACCGTTTACACTCACATCATCTAGCTTCACTAGCAATCTGTTACTTGATTTAGTCAGAGGCAAAATCTCCAGCCTAGACACACACTTAATGTAGGCAGTGACCAGCTGTCATGAGACCAAACAAATGTCCTTATCTGCGCTACATGCTCAGTTAATCACATTAATTAGCAGGTTCTAACAACTGTAATTTCCCACTGTATACAAGTCCAATGATTGTAAGATCAAATAATATCAGGAACAAAATGAAGTAGGCATTTCAAAATTTTCATATTAGATATGAAATCAAATCTATTTGTTCCACAACTAAGATGTCTGAGCAAAGCTTTCCCTCTGACCCAGAAAATACTTCTTGTTCTATAAAACATACAAACTCAACGGAGTAGGAGTTAGCATTCTCTGTTTACTGTCAGAGACCTAGGACCAATTTTTCGGACACACTCAAAGAATGCAAGAGCCTAACTCTGAAAAGTACTTAGGTATCTACCCTGTGTAGTTGTATTTGAAAATCTCAGTGCATGACAGAGGTACAAAAAAAGATGTTAAGTGCCCAGCTTAGCAGAACTTAAGGACCTAGGACCGAAAAGTAACTATGAAAGCCACAAACTTAACCCTGCTCCCTGTCCATTAACCCTGGCAGCATAGTTTTAAATTAGTGGCCAAGACACTTGCCTGGAAACTGGGGCATCTGGGGTACCAGGCCCCTCCACCAGCCTGATACTTTTTTCCATGTCATTAGAAAAGTCCATGCAAGGGGTCTTTGGAAGAAGAACTGGAATCTGGGTTCCCTGAGTGCCCCAGCCACAAAGTGAGAGTGTTTATACAGCCAACAGGAACAGCTGCTTCAGCGCAGCTGTGGCCCTATGCTATCGTTAGGCTCATCTGGTCTGTCATTACCTTCTGAAATATTCTTTGACGACTATGATATAAAGAACACTAAAAAAACACGGTCAGCGTTAGGATGTCTTTTACACTGAAGACCTTTGTGCAAGTTAAGTTAGCCTGCCAAGAAGCAAGACAAATCAGCCCCTCCTAAGGTCTCTGTTGCCATAAAAAGCAAGACCACAGTATCTAAGCTGTCACATTTAAAGACAGTTCCAGCATCTCTACACTAACTTTCAGTGACTCAGGGGTGCAGGTGGACTCTCAGATAATTACAATATAATTATATTAATCCACAGGGGCAGAAAAGTCAGTGTATAAGGTTTAGGTTATTCTATGTTGGCAAACTGATTAGGCCGTCATTATATCATAGCTATTATTAGGACATTAATAATGGAATGAAAATTTTCTTGGGTCTCAGGAATCCCACAAAAATAAGTAAACTGGTTAGTGTGATGCTATTCCCAATGTCAACAATAGTTTCAAATGCTAGATACAAAAAAGGGATAGTCAAGCACTATTTCATAGAGAATGGAAAGTATAGTTCAGAAATACTTTTGGTATCCCACATAGTCAAACAGTTTTTCCCATTAATGGATGTCACAGAAATACATTATTATTACACTAAAACTCAACCATGTCTTCAACTGCAGACTAGAGTGATCCAGCCATCCACATGGGGGCATCAGTAGAACCTGAAAGCATCCACACTGCTACTCAGCTTGTAACTCAAGTTACAAAGGACACATAAAAGCAGCAGCTTCAAGACACAAATTAATATTTCGCATGTATAAAACAACAGAAATGTCGATATGAAGGCTTAAGATCATTCTCATTATGTAAATTATCCTTCACAAACTATTTCTTCTATACTTTTAATCAACCCCATCATCACTTGTGTTACAATAACCACTCTCTTTGCGTTGTAACACCCCAAAGTCAGGATACTGCAAACAGGAAGAACCCACAGGGAGCCAAGTAACCCATGAGTAGTGAGATGCTAAGAGAAAGACATGCTGAAATACTGTGGGTCACATGGATTGAATTGTATCTTACGCTTTGGTAGCAGAATTCACTTATACAGATACATGATTTGCTTAGTAAATCTCTTTTTTCTTTTACCATGAACAACCTGTGAACAGCATTGGGGGTTAAAACCAAACAATTCCTTGGTAGTACATAAAGTAAGGCCAGTTAAATAGAGCAAAAGAACTGCTGCCTCCTTGCTTCTACTTGCTTCCAGAATGCCCAGGTGTTGTTCACACAGGGGACTTCACATCTACCACAAAACTTCCTTTTGTGACCCTTAAAAGGTCTGCCTTCCTCACCTCAGACATCTACACTCCATCCTGTTGCCCTACATTTCAAATATACACAGCTTTTCCATGGGATCAAGGCCTCTGAATGGCAGAGTTGCTGCTACTTCATTTTGCATCTATGAATCAGTATATGCCTGTCCTGGTATTTTGCAGAAAACCAGCTCCATCCAGTTGTTCTAGTTAGACTGAGTCCCTAATAGAAAGTTTGTGGAACAGTAGGCTGCCAGCCCTGAGAAAAATGAGAATATTCCTAATACATGAGGAATGGTAAACGGTACTGCTAGCTAAAACGTGGTGCCCTAGTTAAAGACCTGTTAATGGATGCATTGCCAATAGCATGCTAGCTTATCCAGTGTGTTGCACAATTTCAATGCCCTCCATTCATGAAGTCCATACATCTGTGTTTTAACATACTTGAGCTACCCTGTGTAATTTAAAACATGATCTCAGTTGACCCATATGATCAGGACAGATGTCAACACTGACTGATACTAGGTAACATTTTAATTTTAGCAGGAGATGTCGACTTTTATTAGCATGTATTATAGGTTGCAATTTATTCACAAATGACTTGTAGCATTGTTTTTTTGCTCCTAAAGGTCCTTACTTACATTCATATTGCTACATCACCTTACGCTAGCAACATTTTACTTACTTTTCTTTAGCCTGGATACGGTCACTGTTAATTACAAAGAAAAGTATCAGTTTATTTTAATGAATATCCTCCTGACTTACACAAAGCCAGCATAATGTTCAGAATCAAGCATTTATAAGTAAGGCATGTTTAAACTAAAATGAATGCATGACCAAAGTTATTTGAGGCACCTTGTTAAAAACTGTTGGTTGATCTGTGATGCAAATGTAGACAGCATAAACAACTAAGAGATTATTTCAATAAGGAGTTAAAAGTCAAGAAGACAGGAAATATAGAGTCAAGTTTTTCCAGTTAGTGGAAAATTTACATTTATGTCTTATGGCTTTAGGGTCTTCTCAGCTCAGCACAGAGCATTTGCAAGTATCAGTCAGCCTGATACGTCTAAATCTTTAGCCCAATTTCTGAATGCATTGCTGAGGAGAAAAGAAAATAAAGGTCAGTAAACTCAGCAGACTACTGAACACCAGCAGATACAGTATGGGTTACTTTCTTTTCTTTTAAGAAACTACTACAAAATTACCAGCTCTGTGTAAGAAAAGCAGGATGAAGAAATGGGGAGAGGGAGATAAACTGATAATGTAGTTACAGGTTAAGCAGCAGGAAGCTGCCAGCAGTCTACCACAAAGTTTTCAGTTCAGAGTGTAGGGGAAAGAGTGAAATACAATGTCACCAGTTAATTATTTTCTTCAGGAGAAGGCTAGCAAAGTGTAACCAAATTACTTGAAATAGATTTATTTAGACAGCTAAAGCAACAAGCAAAAACAAAATGAAAATTACCCACACAAAATTGAAGGTATTCACTAAAATTCATAGGAAATATACAGAATACTTTTTAACAAATGTTTATTCATGATTCTTTTCTCACAGTTGTGTTTAAAGGTCACTGTTCAATGCTTGTTCCTCCCAGTGGAAAGACAGCAGCAATGCCAATTTAAGTATGGAGTAAGAGGCAACAGACGTGAAAATACAACAGACATGGAACAGTTGGAACTATCCAGATTAGTGCAGTTAACACCAACCAGGGCATGCCTGAAGTCTCTAGTTTTGCAAGATACTGTCCTAATGGGTCAATTCTGAAGACGGGTACTAAGTTAGCTCTTTCACTTCCTTGTAGAAGCCTTGAGGGCTTTGATTCTGCAGAAAAGGCACTTCCTAGAAAACCACGGGTAAAGTAAATGGGTTAAGACAGCTGGATTGGTATGTATATACACGAGTTCGAGTTCATTATGGGACTAAAACGTGAATAAAGTAATTACTACTTGTTCAAGGCAATGAAAGTACTGCAGCAATGCCACAGTGAGCCAGATACATGAGAAAGTAAAAGGACAACTGTTATTTTTTCTAAAAATGTGCCCAAGAATTAGCAGAGCAAACATTAGAAGGAAAAAGTTCTGTACAACATGAACTGAGCTTGACATTTGAAATAGTGGCTGATAGAGCTGCAAACATTGAGGACCACCCAGAGCGAATAAAGAGGTAGAGGAGCATGCAGAGAGATGAGCCAGATCGTGCAACTATGTGCAAACAGCCTGGAATGTCAGAGACAGAATGTAATTTAACCAATGCAAATGCCAAAAAAATGAAGATAACAAATGAGAACACACTAGGAGGCAAGGAAAAATCAAATCAACAAAGAGACCTACGCAAGCAATGAAAACACATGACAGATGAGAATGAAACCAAAAGGGAAGGTAAAAGAAGCATCTGGTTATGAGAACTGTTTCATTTGTAGGAAATGTGTAGAGTCTGTGGGAGTTAACTAGTCAGAAAACACTTACAGCCGCTGGCAGATTTGGAAGCTGATCCAATCCTCCAGGTTCAGTTGGAGGATCAGATTTTACAGCACAAGAACCTCCTTTTCCTTTCACATCACACTGTTGTTTTTCCTCTACAGAAAGGATCAACCATCACCGGCTCAGAGGCTGAAATGACCACTTCACAGGTGCTTCATTTAGGCTTCTCACTTACTCTTCAATTTTTCTTACCCTAGAGCATCACTAGGACACCAAAAAGAAGCAAGAAAACTTGCTACAGTCCTCACAGAAGTCATGGACCGCTCTGTGCTGATTCAGTATAGCCACCGTTGGAAAGAGGAGTACAGGGCACTCTGAGCAGTTCATAAGCACCTAAGCCTCAGACACTCAGGCCAGCTGGCTCCCTTGGAAACGTGCCTGCATTGCCCTGGCACACACGTACGGCTTCTCACGCTGCCTCGGCATCCCAGGGTGTGGTTCTAAAAGAGGCACATCCCAACCAAGAGCGTTCCAAATTCCAGCCAACTCTGATGCTTCTGGCTTTCAAATTGCTGTGAATTGGAGAAAAGGTTTAACAGAAGCCTTCTGCAATTTTTCACGGATGAGTTGCTGAGTGGGTGAAAGGACAGGTCAGAACAGAGGGCACCCGCAACACCTCTGCTGTAGCCCTTGAAAGCTAAATTCAGAAGAGAAAGATCCAAAGATAAGATGCCTACTACATAATTAGAAATATAATTTCTGCACTATCAGAAAATAGGATAGATAGTGTTGGTATTTTTGTTGTTGTTGTTCTTGCTGGCAAATTTCTATTTCTTGTAATGCTTTATTCAGGATCTTTGAAGGACTTCTGGACAGCTGCAGATTGCAGCCATGAATATCCCCAGCATTTCAGATTGGCTGAAAGCTGCGTTTAGATTTTTCACTTGGACAGTCTACCTCCATACAGTTCCAAGTCACATTTTCCAAGCCACAGAGAGATGCTTGTATAGTAGGCCTCTATTACTTGCTTACTGGTAACACATGGCAGCCTTTCTGTGCCACTTACACAGAATGAGCTTTCCATATACCTAGGAACAGTCAGCGACAATACTGAACCTGATGGTTTCCCAAGGGCTGTTGCTACATGCCTTTGCCATAACAGGAGTACAACAGTCAGCTCATCGCTGCCAGACATGCTGAAAGCAGGGACACAGTATTAGGATCTTAGTGCTCAATATCTGTCTGCTTTATTTAAGCTGACTTAAATCTGCAAACAGAAACCCAGCTGTGCACTCTTTTCCTAACTTTTCAGTTCATAATCCATACATAGATCCACAAATCTAGCCTGAAAACTCCACATCTGAGAAGCAAAAAAATGACCTATTTTATGGGAAGCTTGTGTGTGCACTGTATGAAGCTAGGGCAAAACCTTAGCGGATTGTGAAACAAGAAAAACCCAGATGAGTCAGCCTGGTTTGGGACCAGTGGGACAGATTCCTAAATAATCCCTAAATTAGCCTGGAAGGAATTATCGCTTCTCCAGCTCATAGGTTTTACCAAACAAGGCTCCCTTGCATGCAGTCCACATGGAGAACCTTTCTTGATGAAATATTCTCCCTTATACTAAAATCATTACAGAAATGTCAGTAAAGCGTGCTAGTGTTAATGACATCATTATCTCCTGGTACCATAAATATCATCCCATGTGATCCTGCTCACAGAGGATTAGCATACGTAAGGAGATTCTAATTTTCTTTCCATCTGAGGTACGATATACATCATGCAATTCCTAAAGCAGAACCACGGTGTCACCTAAACTGCTTTCAGAACTGCTGGGACATTCATGTCACTCCTCAAGCCTCAAATGCAAGCTCTGAGAGGTGGCCAGAAGTTGAGATACCAATGTGCCATCTTTTTCTAGCTTGGAAACTTGATGCAGCACCCTACTCCTCCCCTATTCTATCCTACTGTTGTTATACTCATGAATAAGCATAGTGACACCTGTCCTTGCAGAGTGTCATACAGTCCTAATTGTATTACACCACCATGTAGTACGTGTTCTGAAAAAGCATTACTGAAGAACACTGATGAAGTGCAGTACAGCCAACAGAGTATTTCTATGAAACCTTCAATTTTCCAGCACTTCCTGATTATCTTCTGATTTGAGCTGTGTGACCCAGCTGAGCATTAACATTGATTTTTGAATTTAATTACAGACACTCTGGCTTGGAGAGCTGTGACATGCTGAAATTCAATTGAATTGGGCTTGCCCTGGCCTTCTCCTAATACACATTGTGCTGATTAATCCAATCCTGTTCTGATTTTCTGTAGTGCAGGCTACATTTATCCATTCCCATTCCTTTACAACGAATGCTGTCCACCATTTGCATCCTGATTCAACACTGATTAACCATATGCCCCACATCAGTTTCTTGTACTTCACTGAAACAGTTATCACAGAAACCTATTGCTTTAAAAAGAACAGGGGCAGTGAGAACAAGACAAAGGAAGGGTAGATAGGAACTCAACATGTGTTTTGGGGAGGGATTTGCAGATTTAGATTTGTATAGGCTGCAATAGGCATCTATTATTCGGAACATCTTTATTCATTTACATCTTTATTCCTATCCTCTCCTTTTGACAGCACATGTGGTTGTATTACAACTCAGTTTTTAAAAACCTGTATTTCACCGATAATGTAAGTAGATTACATCCACCCAGTGCCAACTGTTGAGGACTGATGTTAGCCATGGGATAATGACAAATACTTATTTACTCTACTGGCTCATGGAAGGGGTAAGTAAGAGAAGCTGTTTCAAGCTAAGAAGTCCTGATTCATGTTTCTTACCTATAAAATCATAAACAGACCCCAGCATACCGGAACCTACTCTTCATCAATATCACAATAAAGTTGTGTTCCAGGATGTCAGGAATACAGCCATAAAAATTATGTCATCAGGAGATTATCACCAGTAGTATTTAAAACACTTTAAAAAGTTTAATATCCATTTCCTCTTGATGGAACAACTAATGCATAAGAAAAAAGCTTAGGGCAAAATTTTAAAGAGTGATTCAGAACCTCTTTCAGAAGTTACCTGGGAATTTTCATTCAAAGAGGAAACTCAGTTCCCAAATTACGTAGAAGTTTTTGACACTTCTACCCTTAGGGTCTGAACCTGCAATTACAGAAAAGCTTAGCTTTAAGCATGTGAGCATTAGAGCTTCCTAGTTTCCATCTCTTAACTAGGCAATGGCTCTTTTGCTCTGACCCTACAATGCCCTCTTCAAATTCCTATTTACTAAGCACCAAGTAATTAAGTTATAACTGTTTCCCTGGACAGCTATTCCTTCCTCATTCCTGCCCTGTTCTGCACATAAGTCAACCTTGAATTGGGTTTTAAGACTTCAGGCAAGTTTCAACCGATGAATTCACACCATGCTGTCTGTAGATCTGTAGAGCTTTACTGTCTAACCGTCTCTGTTAATGGGAAAAAGAGGAAAGCCATTTTGAACAAGAATACACAGGCCATATTGTTCACTTCCCTAATGTGTTTATAAGGTGATGCCTGTCACTATTTTGGGACCAAATCTTTGCATCTTTCACTCTCTATTTCAGCAGTCCAGTCTGCTTGGGGTTTTGAATTGCACACAAAAATCCTATTTAGAATACGTTAAGTAATGCCCCAAACCAGTAATTCCTCATTTGAATTAGAGTGGGCTTTATACAGCAACAAAATATAGGATGTGTATTTGTGTGTATAAAAAAAACCCTGTCAATTTAGAAGGCGTTAGCAAAGTTACTATCAAAGGTTTACCAGTCTTTTGCTGAAAGGACCTTTCTAATTATAGTCTTTCAATTTCACTTTTTAAAAACATGCTTCCTTGTAGTTCACAGCCCACCTGTGAACTCCTGAAGAGCTCTCCTGTAGAAAATTACAGGGGAGGGGGAAAAAGAACAATATATCATAAATGTACATACAAAACATTATTTATTATAAAATATTACTATGACATATGGGCAGCAGCAATAGTTTCTTCAAAAGCCCTCTGTTAGTTGAGCATTTAACCTGGGGACTTAGCATCAACATTAGGAACATGCTTAGTAACCAGAATGCTGAAATATATGTAAATTCAAAATCATGCATCTTTCTATTGTTGTACAAATGATTACACAAGGGCTGCATTACCGAACATACCACCCATACACAAACAGAAAATAAACAGATTAACAGAATAAACAAATTATATAAGGCTTTGTTTATTTTTCCCTACACAGGCTGCCTTGCTGAAACATTGAAGCCAGCCCCTAGACAGAGTCTTCTTCATAAGGATCACTTCACATTTTACATTTAATATTCAACTGCTCAGTAAACATTAATTGTGTTCTTTCCCCACACAAAATTAAAAAGAAACCCATGCTTCATACTACGTCAACTAGAGCACTTTAACACTCAGAATAACTTCTGCAAATATAAACTCTTGCCAATTAGGTGAAAATGTTTCTTTAAATATTTTTAATACTCTCTCTTCAATGCTACCCTTAAAGCCAAACTAAAATCTAGGGAGAAAACAGTTTAGTCTCTTTAGCAATGGCAAATGGCAAAGATAGCACCAGATATTGTTTTAAAAATACAAGACTGGAGAAGATGTCTGGTTCATTATTTTACAATCAAAACCCATTATAATCTCTTTCATTAAATATACAACCCCCATTTTAAAAGTGAAGTATTTGTTCCCACCCTCCCACTGGGATCGCTTTACCCTGTCTAGAAATACTCTTCTCACTTCCAGCTTCATTTTATTCCTGGATTATGCTCATTTTGCACTCATTTGTTTTTCTGCCACATATTCTGAGATAGTTGAAGTCAACTATATTTTTGAGTTAAGCTGCATCTCTGCTGTTGAAACAACCCATTGCTATTTCTTTCTGTAATGAAATAATTTGTTACAGTTACCTTCAGAATTCCCAGTACTATTAAGCAGGACAGAGTCATCATGTTTTAGATTCTCAGAGCATTTGTTTGATCCACCAATACGTTTAAATGTATGCTAAACTTTAAGAATATGAGTATTGCAGCTGACCTTGACAGCATTACAAGCATGCTTCACATTTTTTAAGCTAAAATGCTCTATGCATTGATGGGTTGAAGCAATAAGCTCCACAAGTTGCAGACTGAGCCAAGGGAACAGAAGATCAGGATCTGAGGTAGCCAATACAAAGAACAGGCACAAGAGCAGATGCAGTGAGGACAAGCTTGTGCATCAAGAAAGAATAACCTAGGGTAAAACATTTTGGGGGTTTACTGTTCACTTTCAACATAGTAATTCTTATTTCTTTAAGATCATACATATTAAGACTACTCTAACAATCTATACCATATTCACATATGATGCATTTGAGGAATTAGAAATTAAAAAAGAAAAAAGTACTCTACCTGGTATCAGTGACTGAGCATTTCTTTTTGTAAAGCAGCTAAAATGTTTCAAAGCAAGTTATTTTTAAGCTTAAGTCTATTACAAGGAATAAATGTAAAAATATGATTTGTGAAACATTGTCACATATTACAGATTGAAAAATGCCCTATTCTACAGCGCAGACCTTAAGCATCAAACTCTATTTGCACACTGATGCAATACAAAGCAAATATTCAAGTATCGTGCTATCTCTTCCTTCTCCTGCTTTCCCAGATTCTAAACCTAGGCTTCCCTCTTTCTGAAATAATCATAGTAATGGAAGCAAAAGGTGGGCTGTACCCTTTGGTGCCATCAACTACTGTGAGGAAACATGGAAACTGAACTGAAGTTCTGACAAATGCATGCAGGATCAAATAGTCAGTGTGGCAAGGTGGTGGATGTTTCCCAGTTGCACAAACTGGGATTAGGTCCTAACACCTTCCTGTTCCTGCAGGTTTTTTCTGAGCTGCAATCCTGCCGAAGTGTTTATGTAAAAGATTCACAGAGATGCTGAGGAGCTCACGTAAGTGCTGCTGGATCACGGTGGTTCTTTCAAATGGAATGTAGGCTTTAAGATTTTCTACAGGTTCAGCACTGCTATCGTCTTTTGACTTATTAGCTGTTTCAGGAGGATCTGCAATTTACTTTTTTACTGATAGGTGACTTTAATCCATATAAAGACATTTGCGCAAATCCCTGTTATTGATCCTGCAACGTACAGTTGAAGAAGGGCTACATTTTTCATACTTTTTTCCCTTTGCTTGCTTCTGGGTTGTTTGAGGTTTTGATTATTCATTTTTTTTCCTATGCTGCTCTGTGTTTTCCTCATTGTCACCTCAATTGATTTTCTTGATCTATTCAAAACTAACATGTTTGACAACTGCAAAGAAAATATGCAAAAAAAAGATTGTTCTTCCCAGATCCTGAAGATGCTGTTACCCTGCTAACGTAAGTTGGAGGGAGAATATACTGATGTCTTCATCAAACACTGAAGGGCTTTAAGATCTTTTCCAACCTAAACGATTCTATGATTCTATGATTCTAAGTTTTTTTCTAACCCTAAAGGGCCGATTCTGTAGTAACAGAGAATATGCAACATTTCATATTCCCAACTATCAGTTGATAATAACATGATGAAAGCACATATATATCCACTGTATAAGAAGACTTTTAAAATCTGGCTTCAGAACAATTACCCAGTTATAACAGTGAAGGCAGTAGTAACTACCCAACTTTATTATAATGCAGACAGAATCTTGACCATTTCCCTAAACTTTGTTTGTAAAAACCATTCTGGTGAATTGCAGCAGTGAAGCACCTAAGCTGGTATCTTCCCTCTGTCTGGTAACACATGCAAGAAGCCCTGCATTGCCAGTTGCAAGATGTCCCAACCACAGAAAACAAATTTCTCCTTAATTACCTTTATTATAACAAAACGATATTTTGTTTTCCTTTTCATTATTATTGCCCAAAATACTGTCACAGCAGATATTTAATCTTTTGAAGTTTATAAAGCTTTTGATTTCAAATATGAAATGGGGAGTCTTGTTTGCTTTGATTAGTTTTTTTATATGTTATATGTATACGTTACACGCAGTCCGTTTCTCACATGGGTGAAGAGGTAACAGCCCCATTCATTCTACTCATTGATTTGTACACCTTCACCTTGTCTTCCGTTATGTCCCTTACCTGAGGTCCAACCCTTTCAGTCTAGTGTCTTCCAAGAATTTTGTCCTTTATGAGAACAGTTCTTATCAAAATCCTCCTACTGCCACTCTAAATCCTGTTTCTCATCGTCTTCTATAGTCTTCTCATTGTTTTCCACTCCCAGCTGCCATCCATCAGCACGAATGAAGAGTAGCTGAAGACATACATGTTAGACTGGGAGGGGACAGACACGCTGAACATGATTCCTTGTTGTCTTCCAAGCTGTGCAGGAGTTCACACCTATGGTGTACAGGTTGTGTACATCACTACCACTCAAATGTGGCAGGGCATCCCTTCCCACCTTGCATTCCCTCAAGTCAATAGAAAAAAACTAAGTCAATTAAATTTTGAAACATTTTTAATTAACAGGTGATTTTTAAGTGTTTTCTGCTGCTAGAAACATTTCAGAAATTAAAGCAAATGCTCAGAATGAAGTTTGCTTTGGCACTAATTAATGAAATCCTTTCAAAATATATAAAGCAAAACTTTTGTTTCAGTTCTAGTCATTGGACAAAAGTGGCCTCACTGGAACCATCCTGACAGACACTCACAAAATTGTGAGATCAGATTGTGTACTATATTCCTCAGGGGAACATTATTAAGGCAAAGATAAAGTTGCATCCAGTGAGATTTAGATGGACTGTTTGTACTAAGTATAAACACAGATGTTTTCTCCAGTCACTGCCTGAATCCAGGCACCCCAGATTAACAAAAAATAAATTCTCCTATCATCATAGACAAAAAGCAGATAAATGACCTACCATGTACTCTCGTAAACCAAGTATCATATACTTAAGAGAATATCTGTTGCATAATAACAGTGAATTTAATTATTTTGTTTCAACAGTGAATTTAATTATTATCTGTGAACATTTATGCGAAGATATATATCTTCGTATTTGCATCTTGACATGACTAATGAATGTACAGTGTTTTGTCTGCAACTAATTCGTTTTCACTTAATATGGCATTGACTGATTAATTTCATTTGCTGGTGTGGAGGACATCCTGTAACAGAGTCAATGTTGCTTCAGAACCTTTGAACTTAATTATCCCCAAATAGAAGGCAGAGTAATAGACATGATTTTTCTCTCTCTTTTTCTCCTTATCTCTGAAATTACCTGCTGTGTATCAGAAGATTTTTCAAAGATTTATGGTTAAGCAAATGCTACTCTTATTGGTACCCAATTCTCAACAGGAACTTTGCATTAGTAAGGCAAGTAAAATTTGATCTGGAAATGTCTGTTAGGGTTTTGCTTAGTATAATTTATTTAAACTAAATGAGAAAAAAAATTAATCTACAATTAGAGGCCTGGTCCTACTTATCTAAGTGCATATAAAATTATGATTGGCTTTTATGGAAGTTTTGAATGTGCAAGGAATACAAAATTATATTAAAGCATATTAAGTTGCTCCTCTAACACAAAATAGGATTATGAATACCAAATAACTACACTGTGGTCAAAAGACACCAGCAACAAGATCTCCTGAATTTTGAGAACACAAATTTACAAATGTGCCTTCTCAATGTAGAACAAAGTTAGGTGGTTTAGTTCAATTTGTAATTGTTTTAAACAGCATTCAGAGACTTCTCAGATCACTGCCAAAATGTTTTTCCATTCCACATTTGCAGAATGGAGTCTTGAATTCTGAGACATTACTGAAAAATAATAAATCAGGTATGATGGCTGAGTCACAAGAATCAAGATGGCTGTGACACTACTGGGTGAAATCCTAATTATTAACATCAGTTGCAAAATTTGCATTCACTTCAACAAGCATAGACCTTCACTTGTGAATTAGAAGTTTATTTTGTGGATATTCTGAAGCATTCCTTTCACACATACTATCATAACTTGGAAGCTACACAAATGTGGGCAACGCCACACAGGAAATGAAAAAATGTAGCACGCAAGAATGAAATTTTTGTAACAGTGCTAGTTTTTCAAGAACAAAATATAATTATTTCTAGAGGATATTCAGTAACATATGCACCAACTCAGCATTCTGAACTTGTAGTTGCCCGTATGCTGGGAAATCTTAGGTCCAGTACCCCTGCAGTGATCCTAAAAATGGAATGATATGGAAAACTGTTTGGACGTGAACATAAATAGCTTTTAGCTTTCTTAGCAAAATCTTAACCAAGCAAAAGTAGTTCTGGGTCAAACAGCAGGTTTTTTCTGTGTGTTATTACCAGTTTAAAAACACTTATTTTAGGGTGAATTTTGACTAAAAACATCCTTTAGAGAGGAAAAAAGAGGTTTAACTTTCAAAACACTCAAAAATATTTTGGCTGCTTCAACTTTTGTTTTCAATTATTATTATTTTAAGCAAAAAACACCTGCTGAATGCAGTATGGATGCCCATGAAGGGGTTAGTTTTTTAAATCTAAACTGCGTTTTTGGCAAACAGATTTAATTAGCAAAAATGCTCTTCTGATATACATGTAGTGCATCCTCAATTTTAGCTCCATTGCCTTTCAAAGTTTTGACAATGATTAAATAAAAAAGATGATGAAAAGAAACTTTACTGCAGCTCTTCTTTCATACTATTGTCAACATTGAGTCGGAGTGAAATGTTTTGCACGTAAAAGTGATTTTTTTTACCAAAATATTGCATGTACAGAATGAGTCATATTATAAATCACACAACTTCTGTCAAAAGAAAGAAACACTTTGCATAGAACTGACATTCATCTGGTTAAAAAGAAATTATTTGTTTTTATGAAATGTGATTTCAATGTCCACAAATCATGCTGCTTGTAAGAAATTTTTATACAATATGCACACCACTTTCAGATTCATTTATTACCAGCTGTCACAGACTGCAGCCAGGCTTGCCCCCTGAGGTTTTCCAAATTCTTGTCTTTGCTATGGAACATCCTACAAGCTTGCCAAGAGCTGAAAAGTTGCTGCCCAAATACAGTAGATTTATTAGAAGAGCTGAAGATGTTTATGGCAATGACCAGTTATTTTCCCTTAATGTATCCCATTGTTCTCTCACTGAAAGCTGCTCTTGGTTGCCAAAATTTTTACATATTCCTGTTTCCTGGGTTTTATGAAGAATGGAGTTTTAAACAGTAGCTGCAGAGCTACTTTATATCAGGAAGCTCCACGAAATGGATATTCTCTAAGGGTGATTGACTTTCTGAACTTTATTTTCACTACCGTTTTTTGTCAGACAACATACTAGTTACCCTAGATAGAAGCTCAGTCAGGAAAACTTCCTTGCAGGATATTAATTGCATTTGCGGCAGCCCTGTTGCATCTTCCTCTCTGCCAGGCAAAAGACCGCATGTATCCACAGAAGTTCCAACTGCTGCCTGAGGACTTCAGAGCAGCATTCATCGAACTTTCATTAAAGTGTCCCCTTTGTCCCCTTTTCTGGGCTCCCAGGCTGGTATCATACGTGGGAAGATAAGCAGAGAAGTAGAACAGATGGTGGCAACAGATGCTCTCTCTTGACGCAGGTGAACGGCCGTGGTTAAATTCAAGGTCCCACAACTCCCATCTTTCCCTCAGCACCCGCCACCCCACGTATTGTCACAAATACCCTTTGGCATTGGCAGCAGTCCTCTGTACCCACCCCAGCCGTAACTGCTAACTTCCGTGCAGTCCTATTTCCCAACTTTGACACTGGTTACAATATTCCGCTTCATGATTAACTTCAACATTAAAATTACTTCTATTCAATTTGCATAAAATATCACATGTGTAACTGCGTATAGCTGGCACTGGATAAATGCTAACACATAAAATATAATTTAGAATTAAAGTATTATGGCATTATGGTAAGGCCGCTATATGACCTCCAACTGAATGCACTAGCAAAATTACTACAATCTTTGGTACAGGATCAGCCTATAAGTTGGCAGGAATCGATACTGCAAGGTATTGAGCACTCTGGCTCTAAGTGCTCTGAAATAAATTTTTAGCCTGCGACACATCATAAGGAGAGGAAGATGGTTACACCGCATCCTCAGACCCACACAGGAATCTTCCAGCTAAGAGCAAGGCCAATGCCTTGATGAGGTCTTAACTCCAGGCTTAAAATTTAAACATAGCTAATAAAAATGAACTTTAAATATTTTATACTGCTTGCTTTACTTGTTGCAAAAACAGTTGAGAGCAACTAGGAAAATGACATGTTTTACCTTTTCTTACTTTTGTGGATTTTGTGTATTTGCCAGTATTTTTTGTACATCAAGTTTCTCTATTTCTTATGTGGTCATTTAGGCTGTTACTTGTAAGAGTTTTTTACATGGCAACATAGAAAACAGAAAATAAAGAGTGTTCATGTTTTCAGGAGCACTCCAAAGTCCAGCATTTGAAACTTACATTAGGTACTGATTTCTAATGCTTTTTGTCTCCTTTAATACTCTTTAATACACAGATAATACATATTTAAGCTAGAAGCACTTTAGAATTATTCACACTGGTCCTAACACTCACCCATAAAACAGGCAATGGAAAATAAAATGTGTATGTCTTCCAGGAAAAGATTTCAAGATAACTGCATGAAACTGCCAGCCAAAAGGCAAATAACAAATTCCAGTTTCCAGAGCCAAAAAGCCTAGGAAAGACTAACAGCCAAGAAGAGGGCAAGCCTTAGCACCTGTAATTCAGCTAACAAAATATTCATATTCCAGATCAGTGATTTTCAAACTTCTGATGTTTGCAGACACCTAAAAAATTCCCAGTGCAACCTCCTGTAGAATTAATATATGTGAAATTTTTGTCCTCAGTCATCTTCCATAAGTGTCTTAGAAGTTGTGCGCAGACCTACCCCCTTCCACTCTCCATGGTGTCCAAAGATCACACGCTGAAAGCCACAATTAGAAATTCAGCAGCCAAATGAACCATCTTTTAAAAATAAAAATCATGACAGTTTTAGAAGACAGGTTTGTGAGGAAAAATTACAGGTTAAAAAACAAAACAAAACACATACATAAAATTTCTTTTTTGTACGTCAGAAAGATTCCATAGACGTGTCCGGATATTATAGCAAACTTCTTAACTGTCTAACTTCTCAAGGCCAAATCATATTGTCCTCATGCCACAGTAAGTTCAGATCTCCAAATCTGTTAGGGCCTTAATGGACTGCTACTGAAAGTCAATGGCCAAGTCTTATGTTGACTGACTTCCAGATGGCAAGACTGGGGAGTGATCAAATCTCTCTCCATACTTTTTATGTCTCCACCAATTAACTCCTTCAATCTTCATGGCAAACTGTTATTTTAACAGACAGATGTCTTAAACAGGTACACTTCTGCTATGAAGCAGATCTTCCTCACAGATGGGTCCAGGTCCTCCATGCTGACTCTGACTGAATCATGCACTCCCTACACTCCCTGCTAGGAAACACTTGGCAGATCCTGAGATAGCTGATTTCCTTCAGCCAGAAGGCATTTCATACACATGTAAATGTGGGGAGTGCTATGACAGATTAAGTAAGATGATCTGTGCAACATAAAAATAAGTATACCTGGTCCGAAGAAGTGAAAAGAAGAAATTAGAAGAAATCAGAAGAAACAAAAGCCTAGTATGCAGCTTCTACTCATAGGAAGAAAGCATCCATACATTAGCCTTGGATTAGCCCTAAAAACTAGAAAAAAAAATGAGATAATGTCTGTCTAAAAAGATTAGTTTTCCTGGTGTTCATGGAACTTTTGAAACATATAAATATACAGTTACTTTTGCACAAATGTTCACATTGGTCACTTGTTATTCAGTTCATCTGTGTCAGTTGACTAAGCCATCATAAATGATTTACCATTTTCAGTAGATGCAGAATTCAACACTCCACTCTGCAAATGCCGAATGGAAAAACACTTAGGCAACAAAGCAAAAAGTCCCTGAATGCTGTTTATCAAAGTAGTAACATCTGAAGACGAATTCAAATACAGAACATCTGCCGCCCTGTTGTCATAAAAATCCAATAAAGGAGGAGGGGCTAAAAAAACTTCCCCCATAATAAAGATATTAATACAGACATGGCATCAACATAGAGCTGAAATTCGGCCTTATTCTTGAACACAGGATAGAGATTTGCTGCCTATAGTTGCAGCCACTCTTGCCACAATCGGTACTTTGCTGGCTGGGGCTAGATTCTGTTGCTCTGACTGACCTGGGATATCACCACGCCGCAGGAGAAATCCTACTGTAATCTACAGTCTGTTCAATGTAGGAGTATTACAGTAGCTCACGGAAAATCGTTCTGGGGCCCTGACAGACACCAAATAGTACCTTACTTCTATTACCAACAGTTCAAGTGGAACTGACTGGGGCTACTCATTTGAGTAAGATTCTATTTACTGTTGATAAGGATGCAAGAGCTGAGCCTTTACATTTCTTAAGAAAAATGCATTTTCTAACACATAGTATAATGCACATTATACATGCAGATTATAAAATCCTTAAGGAGGCTTAAGAACAGGTCATACAACTAGTACATTTCCAATGTTTCCTTTGACTGTCTTTTGGTGCTTCTGTAGAATAAGGTGTCTCCTGACTCCACTCCCAATCCTAAACCTTCCTATGTGCCACCTTCTCATTAGGACCTGCCAACGTCTCCCTCCTTCCTCAGGCAGGATCTGACTCTCTCTCACTTAGACACTACGGATCCCTCAAATCATATTGCCAGACTTCCTTGCTTTGCCCTTGTGGGACAGCTGGGGCTCTACACATTTGCCCTTTTCCCATAACTCTCTCTGTACTTGGGTCTGTGCATGTCTAGTTCTCTCCGTCCTATCTGCGCTACACAATTTCTTCAGGCACTTTATTCAACCTTCCTCATTTTTTTCCTATTTAGGAGATGAACCATTCAGGATGTCAATTTTACTGGAAGGATTGTAAGATCTGAGATAGAGATCTGTTATGCCAAAAATGCTAGGACCTGGCACCAACCAGCTCTTTGACCTACTGTAATGTTTCCCACACTCCGATCTGTGCATGATGGGCAAGTGGAGATCCAGGAAACAAACAAAAACATTTAAAAAACCCCAAATTTAATGGGGTACACCTGTCTCAAAGGGGGAAAAGGACCTTTGCAAAGGAGTTAGCAGGCCTCATTGGAAGAGCTTTAAACTAGATTTGAAGAGAGAAAGGGATAAAACCAGGCTCGCTAGAGAACAGCCTGGGGGCCTCATGCCAATGTTTGAGGGACAGCATGCTAGCAAGGTCCTTTGGTCTGCCATCTCAGTGGAGGTAGGGGATGGAGATCCATGGGGCAGCAAAGACGCAAGGGTTATGGATGTGTTAGAAACCACAGAATGGTCACACAGAAATTAGGGTTTCTCCCCCCAACAAGGCGGTGGGATGAATAGCCCAACTGAAGCGCATCTACACCAATGCACACAGCGTGCGCAATAAAAAGGAGGACTGGAAGCCATTGTGCAGCAGGAAAACTATGATATAGTTGCCATCACGGAAACATGGTAGGATGACTTGCACAACTGGAGTGCTGCAATGGATGGCTATAAACTCTTCAGAAGGGATAGGCAAGGAAGGAGAGATGGTGGGGTAGCCCTGTACATTAGGGAGTGTTTTGATTGTCTAGAGCTTAATGATGGTGATGATAGTGTTGAGTGTTTATGGGTAAGAATCAGAAGGAAGGTCAACAAGGCAGATATCATGGTGGAAGTCCGTTATAGACCACCCAACCAGGATGAAGAGGCAGATGAAATATTCCATGAACAGCTGGGAGAAGTCTCACAATTGCTAGCATTGTCCCCCCAATTCTCATGGGCAATTTCAACTTAACAGATGTCTGCTGGAAATACAATACAGCAGAGAAGAAACAGTGTAGGAGGTTCCTGGAGTGTGTGGAAGATAACTTCCTGACACAGCTGGCGAGTAAGCCGACTAGAGAAGGCACCCCACTGGACCTGTTGTTTGTGAACACAGTAGGACTTCTGGGTGACGTGATGGCTGGAGGCTGTCTTGAACACAGCAATCACAAAATGATAGAGTTTTTGATTCTTGGAGAAGCAAGGAGGGGGGACAGCAGAATTGCTACCTGGGACTTCCAGAGGGCAGACTTTCGCCTGTTTAGGAGACTGGTTGACAGAATCTCTTAGGAGAAAGTCCTGAAAGGCAAAGGAGTCCAGGAAGGCTGGACATTCCTCAAGAAGGAAATCTTCAAGGTGCAGGAGCAGGCTGTGCCCACATACCGAAAGATGAGCCGGCAGGGAAGACCAGCCTGGCTGAAAAGAGAGCTTTGGCTGGAATTCAGGAAAAAAAGGAGAGTTTATGACCTTTGGAAGAAGGGGCAGGCAACTCAGGAGGACTACAAGGGTGTCATGAGGCTACGCAGGGAGGAAATTAGAAGGGCCAAAGCCCAACTAGAACTTAATCTGGCTACTGTTGTAGAAGACCTCCAGTTACTAACTGATAGGCCATTAAGAAACTAAGGGGCATGCGTGGGGTGTGCCTGTGTATTCACTCACAATCGTCAAGTTGAACTAGCCAGTGAGTGACAGGATCCAGGAGCTGGCAGGGGTATCAGGCAGGCAGAGGGTTCATGCTCATATTTGGGGGTGTGCATGTGAGTGCATGTGTCTGTTTGCAGCAAGCACCGAGCTGGACCAGCTGGACCAGCTAGTGATTGGGGGACCCATGGGGTGGGTAAGGGGACCTGGGATCCAGGCAGGGGTGCTGGGCAGGCAGAGGGGCTATGCTGGTGCTTGGGGGATCCACAAGTATGTGCATGCTTTCACTAGTGAATGTCAATCCTTACCAGCCAAAAAGGAGGAAGGGGACTTGGCTGTTATGTTACTCCTGAAAGCATTACATGTGGGCACTGTTGAAGCAAGCACCTTGCCTATGGCAGTGTGCGTAGCCAGTCATGCACACGTCATCTATGTGCGTGCGTCTCGGGGGTACATGCTTAGCCTTGCTACAGCTTGAACCTGTAAATGGGAAAACAGCAGCCGTGTCCATCTGTCTGGGATGGAGACCTCTGGGTTTCAGGTCACCCCAGGCTGGGCTCCAGTAGCTGCACAGGAGGAATCGTCAGGCTCTGGAGCTGCAGGAAGTATTGGCTGCTTATAACATCCCTTAACTGTTTGCTTAAAGCTGATGTATAGATGCCTTCAATCCTACAGTCATATCAACATTTCTTAAGTAACAGCAAGGTCTTCTTTACAGGCCCCATACCACAACCTCCCATTAAAAAAAGAATTAATCCGTGCTGATAGGTCATAGCTCACTGCTCCTGGAAGACTGTTGAGGATTTTGGAATAGAATACAAAAGCAATCTATTTTATCCACCCCAGCAGAAAGATGGCAGTAAGTAAAGGTATGCCATAAAGATGAAGATAAGCCCATACTTTTTTTAGCCATCTAGTTATAGGACTGTTATATGCATTAATTTTTAGTTGAAAAAAAATTTAAGTGAGGAAGAGGTATGGAAGCCAGCAAATTCTAGGGTTAACTTTCTTCTCCAGGTTTTCCGTCTATCCTTCATCTATATTTCCCCATGCTCCGCATAATTTTCAAGTCATTTGTCTTATCAATTAGATGTCTGAATGCTCACATATGTACTTTGAACACACATAACAAGACAAAAGGTTAAAACTTAAGTTCAAGCAACAGGAGGTTGCCATCAGTTTAAATGGGATCAGAATGTTGTAAGTGATTCAGAATTTTTTTTTCTTCTCAGTAATTCTTGATGTACTCCTTGCTGCCTTTTCAAAATAATTGCTACTATGGTTTATTATTTATATGCTCAGGAGTCTTTGGAGGCTGTCCATCTCAAATCTTAAGAGATCCGATCTTGTTTATTCATTCTTAAACATTCATGCTTCAGCATTACATTAGCTTATTAAACAATATGATGATAATTACTGTGGAACTTAAAAACGCTGATCTTTTCATTCATTTAATGTACCCACAGGAATTGCAGGAACTTAAATTATTATTTCTACAGTGACAAAAGTATGCTTTATGTTTACAGATTCAGCATAAACTTCTACAGAGAGACTGATCTGTAAACATCTGCTTACCTGCACTAACTTTCTTCTTCATTTTAAGGTCACAAAACCATTACAGTAAATTCTTCAGTTATTGCCCCTTGTATGCAAAATAACATTATAATCTTAGAAGTTGGAGATGGAATTTGTTCAGAAAGAAAATGCCTTTAGTGCACCTAAATCCTGGAATTCCCTCCATTAAAATCAATGTGATTTTTCATGTGACTAACAGCTGCTAGAACTGGCAAGAATTGTAGAGCTTAGGCCATAGTACTACAGCTTTTCATTTTGCTGTTTGGCAGGTGGGGAAAAATTCTGTCATTCCACAGAAACTGGCAGATTTAGTTATATATATAATTTCATATGGGTTTGCTTATAAACAAAACATGAGCTGTGTGATTCTTCTAAGCTTGTATTTTAGTTTATTTGCAGGACTGACACTTTGACCACTCAGAATGAATCAATAGGAGACACATGGCCAAGAAGTTGAAGAACTATTTTTAAAAGTAGTCCTGCTGTAAGTCTTCTAAAACCTTCCATTTTTAACTTATGAAAATAGTTCAGCTCTTAAGTTATTAGCAGCAGGTCATGCACAGTAACAACAGCACCTATGAGTTCCTTCACCAACAAGGACCTTTCAGCACCACATGCTGTAAAAATAAAACACAGTCGTCCACATCTCCAAGTATTTGTTTCTTACACCTTAACTGCATTAATTTTCGTCACCTCTTTGTATATATATAAATGTTCCTAATAAGATAAATTAAAAAACAAAAAAGGACTCCCCATTGCCTTCACCTCATCTAACCCTGGTGACTGCAGAGAACAAGCCTGCTTCCTCAAGGCACGTCTGTGTACATGCTTTCACCAAAGGTACTATCACTGTAGCCCCCCTGAACTCCCCCTTGATTTTCACTTTCTACGACAGCACACTGACTAACCTGAGAAGTTCTTCCTCATATTAAAATTAGTTAAAAGGTGCATTCAGCAGTATATATTTTCATGCTTAGCAAGCTGACTGCAGTTAAGTATGGTATGACCACAGAGAAAAATATTTTCTTTGAATATGTTTTTAACTAGGCTTGTTATATGCTTCTGTATGCTAAAAGCCCTATTTTGGCTTGCTCCCAGCCTTCTCTTTAAACAAAGCCTGGTCTCTCTTTGGTACATTATTTGTCAGTATGTTAGCATGCACTCGTGTTCAGATCCTGGAAATAAGGCTGGTTAGTTCCTCGCTTCTATAGAGGAACCAGGAAAACTCATGTGCTAGTTTTTATCAAAGTCACTCTAAAATGCTGTTAGAATGATATTCTGACATTTCTAGGGAACACCTCCCATTGCCTCATCTTCCTTCAGAAACACTTTCTGTTTCAGAATGACAATAAAGGCTTCATCCAAAGCAACCTTAAGACAAGGCAAACACTAAAGTCCACTATGTGTGTACAGTATAAAGTAGATCACATGAAAAAAACCATGACCAACTAAAAGAAGATTACATTAAAGGGAGTAGAAGGACTTAATGAAAATACTAGCTCATTTTGGATTCTTACTGTTCTCTTTAGCTCCCCTTGCTTCTCTTTGTCTTTTATTTCATGACTCAATCCTTTGTCCCAAGACTTTAAGAGTTTCACACAGCACAGCACTGGACAGATTGGTTGGTAAAGATAATCATTAGTACCTTTAAATCGTAAAGAAGCTATACTGAATTAATGTATGCTATAACTGTGCAGTGGTATAGCTTTTACAGAAGCAGAAATAAATAGAAGGTACTTCATATTAATATTCAGTGAATGTGGAGATCTCAATAAATAAAAAATAGTGACTAAATTATTACTTTCAGATAAAACCAGAAACTTTACAGATAAAGCTAATACGTATTACAAAATATTTATGGTTTTACAACATAAATAGCATTTTTACAGCAATCATTGGATACTCTTTGGTGTCTGGCCTTTGAACAGAGATGCATGATCTTTTGCACAGACCATAAAGAGCCTTTTCCACTTTCATCAGCCAGAATGCAGCCATGGGGCATACTTACACCATGCAATGAAGTGCAGTAAACTGAACTCTGAGTTCCAGCTAACAAAACCCAAAACAAACCACTGTGCAGCAGTGCTAGCTTGGGCCTTGAAAGCAGAGAAGCGAATCCTACTGCCTTGGATACAACACCACTTTTGTATTTCTTTTTGCAGAGGTGCTACTTTCTCCAGATGGCATAATGCTGGTTAAGCAGGTAACAAAATTTCTGACATTGCAATGTGTAGACACAGCCAACTATGTTTTGAACAGCAGGCTATTAGCTAAAGGGCTCTCATGAAAACTAATAGCCCTGCCCTTCATGCACTGGTATCAAGGTTTGCCATTTGTCTGAGGAAGCTGCATCCTAAAGAAAGGGCAAGAGAAAATTAGTCCTTATGCCTGTCCTTGCATTTTTGAGAGCCAGTGCTGCTTCACATTCACCCAAAGGGAGTTATCTCTTACCATGGCTCTGTGTGATTGACAGAGACTAGTTCCTTACAAACACATGTGATTTAAGTTGAATATGAAATGAAGTGTTTTAGGAGAAGATCTTTATCTAAGGTCCACTACAGGTCACTTACTATTTTGTAATGATTTGACATTAACTTAGATTTTGGGCAAATGTATTAAGTCAAAGTATCTGACTGCAAAGCCTAGTAATTCACTAACAGATAAATGAAGGACCAGAGTATACAATTATCAAAATATTTCAATTACGTGCATTAAACATAAATTCTTAGATTTTCAGGAAAACTACATAAAAGCAGACCTCAAATGTATATTTTTTAATTATTGTGAAAGATTTGGAAGTCTCTACATTAAGGTTGCTTGATGTCCTCTCTGTAAAACCTCCTGCTTCCTCTACTATCAGCATCTTAATTTAAAATGTAACCACTGTTAACAATCACTACAGTTAGATATACTCCAGATGAAAAGCTTTTGCAGTTAAAGTCAAACTGAGCATAATGAAATCTCCCATAGTTCACTGAAAAAAATGCTTACAGAGTATAAATTGCCTTCCTTCCCCTGAGCATTGTAATGAAGAAATGGTTATGAAAATCTGTCTTTCTTCGGCAATTCTCGTCTTCTCCCTGATGATAATTTTTCAAGATTATCCACCAAAGATGTTGTGCTTCCTCAGTATTTTTCTTGTACCTCACCCTGAACTAACTAGGTAGCTGTAGATCTAAATTATTTTCAAGTATTTTGCTTTAAAAGATAATCTGAGCCTGCAATTTATAATGCTTAAAACTGCACCGGTCTTTTAACTGTGTGCTGGGCATGAGAATGAAACATGATTGCTTGACAGTGTCTGGTCCAGCGGTTCCAGCCGTTTCTGCCATGGACCACAAGAAATTATTAAATGACCATTCTCAATGGCCCTTCCTGTTGGATTTTCTGTGATTCATGATGATAGTTTGTACCATCACAAAGGAAATTATTTCCTTTTCCAAAGTCCATTTAAAATGCTGCCAGGTTAACCAACTCCCTGATTATTTTCTTTGTAAATTCTTGTTTGTAGTTTTTCCAGAATTGAATAGCTTCAGGCTTTTATGGAACAGGGTAGTCCTGCATCTGATGTTTTTCATGAAAACGTCACCAAAACCTGGTTGCTTGACTTCTAGATGAGACTGGGGAGAAATATATAGCAATAGTGATATTAATACTTTAACTGGTTATTTGAAACTCTGCAACCCCTTATATAAATATAAATTCTATGCAGACTTTTAGTATAACTGGGACATCAGTGCTGTGATTACAATTTTTGTTCAGACTCTGCAATAACATGAAAGAATGTTATACATACACACACAAAAAAATCATCTGTCCTGCCCAAAACTGTAAAATACCATTTAAAGAAAAAAAAAAAAACAGATCACAAAACGTTTCTTTATGCAATACAGATTTTGCAGACAGACACATAAGTTCTCCATTATTAACCAACCCACCTAAATAAGAATGGGGATAATTTTGAATGTTTCACATAATACTCTGTCAACCCTCCTCATACAAAAGATTTTTCTTCTTAAAAAAGGTATGTCAGAAAAAGAACTGTTCAATCATATTGAGTTATGAATCTGAGCAATAACAAAGTTTGCTCATGTTAATCGTGAAAATCAGACTTCGGGCCTGGCTGTAGGAACTTTGCAAATACAAAGGCTTTGGTGAGAGTTTTGGGTAGCAAAAGGCTTTTTAGAATTAACAAATCATTTATGCTATTTAATTATACATATGAAATTCTGGTCCCACTGAAATTAACAGGGAAACTCTCAATGATTCTTTGAGACCTCCACATCATGTGTTGCTTTGTGACATGAACGAATATGAAGCGAGAGATACTACCCACACTTTGGTCTAACCTTGCAAACATACAAGCAACACAGTAATTCTCCTTCTCAGTACTGTCAGCAGGTACTAGCTGCAAACTTTTTCAACTGGTTAATTAATCCATAAACATGCCGAACCAATTTCTTCACAAATACTGTGGCTTGCACTTTTTATGTTCTTTATTAAAATAGCCAAAGTGTTATTTTGCTTATGAAAGTATGTATTTCTTCTTAAACCAAGTATTTATTTGAAATAGTATTTGTATGAGATACTAGAAGGATTAAGTATGTTTAAAAATAATACTTCATTCATAGTTATTCAGACCACATTGTCATCTAATTTGTTTCTGTTTGGGAAAAACTGGCATGTCTAACCTTCCTTCTCCCAAGCCTGCCAATGGGAACAGTCCAATACCTCACCAAGAACAAAACACTAATGTCATAATGCCCTTCTTCCAAAAATATGATCCATCCTCATTGGTGTCTTGGACAGAATCTCTGAATCCCACACCTGAGGCTTACCAGGAGACAAAGCTAACCACACTCTGCCAACAGCAGCTGCTTGTAAGAATCAGAGGCAGAAGGAAAGGCAGTCTCTTATGGTGACATTTCTTCATTTTGGGTGCCCTTCCAGGCACAGACCTATCAAGGGTGCTAGCCAGCTCAGAGGGCAATTTGCCCAGGGAAGGAAGGAGCCTCCTTGCTGACTGGCCTGTATGTGCCATCCTCCCCTCCAGGGCAAACTTCCCATCTAGCCCTATAGCTAGTGGACCTCATCTCTGCAGTCAGTAAGGGTGTCTACAGACTCCTCCACATCTGGAGTGGCTCCAACTCTGTACCTCTGTCTAACTACGTGGCCCTGAAGTGTGCAGACTCATTCTTGCACGCATACAAAGCAAAACCCCTTATTCTTAAATCACAGAACTATAGAATAATTTAGGCTAGAAGAGACCTCCACCGCTAACTCCAAAGTTAGATCAGGTATGCAATTCACATTTGTTTTCCTATAAACTGCAAAGGAAGACAAAAGACAACTGTTATTTCAACTTAGAAACGGTTCAGAAAGTGCTGAAATGATCTAGTCTTGTGTGCCATATAAGACACGATTCAAGTCTTTGAGCCATAAAGAATATTACTAAATTGCTTGTATGCAGTATTGTACATTAAACCTTGCTCCTTAGAACTCGTAGCATGACAACTTTTCCTGAACTCACAGGATTTGTGTAAATTATCCAGTCCTCCATGGAGACATCTGGACCAGCTCATCTGGAGCACACACGTAATAGCCATCCCACGTCTGGTGCTCATGTTAGCTCAGGCATCACCATAGGGTACTGAATTTTGTTAGGCAGGCTTATCAATATCAACCCTACTTTTGCCACACACAAACAATGCATTAAAGGCACAGCGTGTCTGCAGAGTTTTCCTACTTAGATATGTTTGTTCCATTGACTACACTGAGCATGTGCAATCTAAACTTTATCCAAGGAGCTGCGTGCTGAAGAACCACATCCAATCTCTCCAGCATCTATTTATCAATACAGCTGGAGAGAGTTGCCTAAAATAAACATCTAGGCCATTATGTTTGTCTAAATTACAAGCTAACATTATACATTTCAAACTAATAGCTTTGATGGAATTTAAATCCCTCTAGAGAAAAGCACTATTTAGCCACAAATATATGACTGTTCCACCAAAAAATACATATATCCATGGATATTTTAGGCCAGAAAAGATCGTTGTTGTCTGCATGTTGTATACATAACCAAGGAAATTCACCTCTGATTTCTGTATCAAGCCTGTAACTTCTCCTTGGGTTAGATAGTTCAGAAATACAGTCTTGATTTTAAGAGATTCAACTCAGCTCTTAAAAGGAACTTTAAGAATTAATTCTTCTCACTGTTAGAAATGTTTCCAATTTCAATTGTTATTTTATTTTCAGTTTCAGTATTTCCAATACATTTTGGTGCATTAAGATGCCTTCTACCATTAATGATTCTGCTCAGGCACCAACATTCACAGAGCTCTTTTCACTCAGGGTATATAATACTGATTTGATTTTGCATAGCACCTTTCATTGAAATATCTCAAAAAACCCTCATGAGTATTTATGAGTGTTAAGCCTCCTACACAAATATCCCCATTTCGCAGATCGGCAAACTGAAGGAAAAGGCGTTAAAATTTATATTCTTCAAAGGAATGAAAATAACACAGAAACAATGCACCTATGCATTTCTGGGAAGGCAGGGTCAGGCAAGCTCTCCAAAGTCACAGACTACCTCCGGCAAAGCCAAGAACAAAACCCTCATCATCAGATTCTTACACCTATGCTTCTATAGCAAGACCATTTCAGTTTGAATACATTATTTCTAGATACTGTTGTATAAGGTTTAGGTGTACAACTCTGCATTTAAAACAGCTCAGAAATGCACTACAAATTTAATACTGATGTTTCAATTACATTAATGGTACAAACTGTCCAGCACAGGAATGCAACATTTTTTACACTGGCTGTTCTTACCCCATTTCATACAATGAGACACTTTAAGCCTAATGAAACACCAATATTCACAGCAAGCCCAAATTCGCCTTGACAGCTGCTGAAACTCTGACCTATGGCAGAGACAATGAAGACCTCAGCCCGGCAGTTCAGTCGCCTGGCAATTCAGTCCCCAGTGATGCTGTGTCAATGGAAGCGTGCACACTCAGTCGCTTCTTTTCACATCTGAACCTGGGAGGAAGGTTTTTTTCTGGATCAATGAACGCTACTGAGTAGATGAAAGAACTTAATAGGGTTTTCTCCAAAATGCAGCTAATAGCTATCAGAGTGTATTCTGAGAGGAACCTTATTAAGCACAGACCTCTTACTCTCGCAGCCTTATGCCATACAAAGCAGCAGGTCGGATCATAGTAAGGGGCAGAAAATTACAGTGTTTCCCATCCCAGCAGATGGGATTGCAGAACCAGAAGCAAGAAAGTAAATTCTCAGTACATTTATATAACCTTTCCTACAACTCCAATCTTATTGCTCAAGCACACTGGGACATAAAGGTTACTGAGATTTTACTACAATTTTTGAAGTGAGGGATATGGGCTTTCATGAATGGCCAGCTTTTTGCAGAATGAACACCTGACCTCCTGAGATTTACTGGCCTCAGAAAGTCTTTTGTATCTGTGTTAAGGCATTTCTAAAGTTCTCTAAGAAGTGTTTCTGCTGGACTGGAAGAGACATCTTCCCCATTATGCTTCCATTAAGAGTTTGAATATCACTAATAAGAAAACTGAACATCTACTCCATATCTTGATTAACTTAATTAACCTACCATACGCTTTCATAATATTCTATTATAGTCAAAGAAATTAGATGGAAAAAAAAATATCTCTCCTACTTCCAGGGTTCGTTCTACTCAGGCATGTTAGATATATCATTTAGAAATTTAGAAGACAGACATTTTAAAATCCAGCCGATAAAAGCATATGTTTAGGGACGTTAAAACGACAACAAAAATACCACCTTAACATGGCTTAGATAAACTACAAAGTCTTCTTTGCAGAAAGCACATTCTGAAAGGCTTTGGGGGTTTCCAGGATGGCAGCTTATTAGCTGAAACTGATTGTCACAGCTTTGAACCAAAACCCTTCCAGCTCCCAAGTGCTGTTTTGGCTTGCTTGTGTAACCAAGGCATGATTCACAGGAAACATCTTTGACAGTTTTGGGCCATGTAAGAGCCAGCACTAGGTCCACGACTAGCTAACATACTGAATGAAATCCTAACCTTGTTGAAATACATAGGAGTTCTGCCTTTGATTTCACATGGTCAGGATCTCACCACACTACCAGAGCAACAGTAAGCAAACAAGAATAATTCAATCTTTTTACAGGGTTCTTGAGATCACAGCAGGAAAAGACAATTTTTGAATTGCATCATCCAATTCTCAGTCTGTAATATCTAACTCTCCACCAGTTTTCTGACATATAGTGAAATTTCCATTAAAAGCAAGGATTTATATTGATGTAAAATGTGAGTAACGATAGCAGAGAATCCAAATTCCTCTGTCTTTGCTGACCTGTGTAATTGATACAGCTCTAGAAATTAACTTTGCAGGAGTCACTCAGTGGTCCAGCATGCAGTTCCTGGCTGTGTGCACCCTAGATATAAGCAAATCTAAATACCATTTGCTTCCTGAAGCATTTGTTGCTCTGATGGAGAAAAAAAGCAAAAAGGGAGACATGAAGCAAAGGAGGAGAGGATGGATCTCCTATGATATAAATAGAGAGAGGGGAGAGCATTGCAGGGACACAAAAAACCTGAAGGATTTAAAGGACTATTTCAGAGAGTAACGGAGTAAGTCAGCTGTTATCAAACCTTTCACATAACATCATGTCCATGAAATTCTTACATGTTGTAATACACTCTGGTATCTTGTCTGTATCTATACAATACAGGCATAGATTGGGTGCACATCATAAAGTAGGGCTACAGCATTAAGGTGCTTCTACTGCTCTTCTTTGAAGCACACAACAAAACTAGGGCCTACAAGCCTCCATGAGGCGAATCCACTACCTGATATGGGGTTTTTTTACAAAAAGAGGGGAAATAATTACATAAACTCTCCACTCTTCTCCCAAGATCATATAAATATATATACATATATATATATATATATATGGAAAAGACAGGTTTGCTTGACAAAAACAGAAATTACTGTCAGATCAGCCAGAAGAGCCATAGTAGATTAAGACAAACACTCAAACAATGCAATACTGGCTTGGCTACATAGCCATGCTTTTTTCATGCTCCCTCTTCATGAACTATCCAGACAGAATGCAGAGAGTTGCTGCACTATAAATACGCAGTCTCTGTCTCAGTAAAACCAAACAAAAGCCATACTGAGAATGAGCAGTAAAGAAGTTAGACAATAAAGCATCCTGAAAACTAAAACACAAGCCAAATACCAAATGATTAACACAAGCCATTCATCAGGTTTGATTTTATCATTCTCCCAAAGCCATGACATGAAGTTGAATAGTCTTTTGGGTTTTGATGAAATCCAGGATGGTTTCTCTGGCTGTTTTTCAGATCTCTGCTGTGGCTCATATTTTCTGTTTTTACAGTTTGATCATTATGACTGGTAGTTCTTCTAAAAAAATCTGTGTAAAGCAAGTTATACTCAGCAACAGTCATCCTCTAGCTTTTGCACACAATGAGCTTGTTTAATCACAGACACATGGTTTTACACGTGATGTATGTGAAAGTCATTTTAAATGCTTTTTAAACCATTTCTATTGTTTTGACGAAATCTCCAATTCTGTTTTTTTCAGGAAAACCTCACTTCATCTAAAACAGTAAGAAATGTATAAAGTAGGATCTGTAGACATTTTCTGTCTCATTCACCTCACTGATGTTTCTGTCCAAGAAGATAATCTTCTATCAAGATGGGATTTTAAGCACAGGAATTGTAGAAACCTGCCCAGAACCTTAACTTCAAGGTCCATGTGACTACATGCTTAAAATCTCAGCTTTTGAAAACAAAGTGCCTCAAGATCTTGAAAAAAAAAAATCTTGAAAACCTGAATTTAGTGCTCATCTCAACAACCTCTATGAATACCCCCTCCCCCTCTGTCTACCTTCCATATTGTGAACCAGCATATGTGGGCTGGAGCTTGGCTGGAACATGACTTGGTAATGTTAGGTTAATGGTTGGACTGGATGATCTTAAAGGTCTTTTCCAACCTAACGATTCTATGATTCTATGATACCCCCAGGACACACTATCCATAGTACATCACCAAGTACATCACAGTCTAAAAGGCAGAAGTATGGTCAAAAGGCAGACAAGAAGCAGTAGAAACAGGCATGCGACCATGCTGAGGGCAATCTTTCAGTGCAATGCAGTTGTTGCTGGAGAAGCTTTTAAGTTGAGTGTTTGCAAAGAGCTCAAAAGCCACAAACTTCTGGAAAACAGTAGGCACAAAAGCAGAGCAGACCCCTTTTCTAGGGCCCTTTTACTGCTGTATGTCAAAGTCTCTGCTGTCACTGCTGAAGACCTGAGCGTTACCCCTACCATGTCTTTTCTAAATTGCTAACCATGGCAAATGCCAACACCTGGCCTCAATATTCCTTGTGGATTTACTGAAAGACAAGAAGGAAAACAGTGTTATTAATGCCACACACACCTCTAGTCACACTACATGATAAGACCCAGTTCTCATACTTCCAGTTATTCAGCTAAGTCTCCCTACTACTTGTCTAAAACATTATTTGCAAAAATATAGTCTTGCCCCTATAAAATAATCAATGCCTGTGGTTGCTGCTATACTACTGACCCATCTTCCTCTCTGTCTACATTCTGCCTTCATAATGCTATTATATTCACAGTGCTGCAGTTGTCAAGGAATGAACTGTGTTTGCCTACAATTTTTTAAGAATGTCTAATAAACTGTGTCAGAGTTTCTGTGAGTTTTCTGCACAGCACAGAGCTACTGAATGTGTGCAACAATCAAATGCAGGCAGTTAGGCACAACACGACATTATTAATATAAAGCAATAGAAGAATCCACACAATAAACATTACCCAGACCTCCAAGCACCAGATCTAACCTAAGAAACCCCAAGGCCTTAAGTACTAGCAGAGTTTCAGCCACCATGCTCTTGGGAATAAGGGTATTCCCAGACACAGTCTCACTCTTGACGGGCAACATCCTCAACTAATTCCAGAGCAAATGACTCATCAGAAAAATCTTCCAATCCAAATTTCCATAACATCAGCACCCTCTCCTAGGGCCATCTCTGTTTAACCAGCCTCTCTCTCTCTCCTCATCTGACTTCATAGCTTGCTGTACTGAACCTTCCTTCTTGTCTTTTTTTCTTTTCCTTCCCCATTTTCCCCAGTAGACGCTTCTTCGACTATAAAGTGAGAATAGCTAGATTAGGAAAGAGAGCTTGGAACTGAATTCTGAAGTCCATCTCTTCAGCCACAAAGTTTAACAAAAGCATATTTAACCTGAGGGTGATGCTGATATTGGCTTCTCAAGGACTATTAGGCAACATGTTAGGCCTATTTCCAAAGCACTCAATATTCTGGGCTAAAAATTATGTCCCAAGCTCAAACCTGAAAACCATGGATGACAAGCCTTACTCAAAATGAAACTGTGTCTAGTAACAATTAGAATATTTTGTACAAGAGATAAAGAGGTTTTCCTGAGACTAGGTCTAAACTCTGGAAGGAAGGACTGCAGAAACAAAGGATCACACAGACCATTTTCTGCTCCAGGTTCTCCCTTTGGTCTTTGCCTTCCCTAACACCGGGTCAATACCTAGTAACATGCACACTGACAAAAATGGTCATAAAAGCAAAGATTAAGTATTCTCAAAATTATTTGGAGAAAGTAGGAAAAACAATGAACTTCACATGTCATGAAGTCATGTCACAAAGCACAATAATCATGCATTTGTGTGCTATGAAGGCAGCACAAGAATACGTCAGTAAAATTCTCTAGAACACATTAACAGAAAGCCATACTACTTCATCTGGGCCCAGCCTCTCATAGCCTAATTCTGACTCTCTGAAAATCTTACCTCTTTTACGGAATCATATAATGTATACCATGCCATCTAGTCATAATCTCCACATTCCACAGGAAAAAAACCAACTAACTGAATGAAAAAATTTGCAACATTAAGAATTAAAATAAAAAAGAACCACAGTCTCAGCTATATCCTGGTTTCCATTACTGTTTCAACTCTACAGCCGATAGGACAATGAAAAATTACAAACCAGAGTTCTGCAAAACATGACATTGTTTGTCCTTAACCAGTAAATGCTTCTGTGTGTAATTTCATTGGCATGCATATTGTTTGCAAGCTTGGATTGGAAAACAGTGATTTGTGTCTTTCTGATATAATATAGCCTATTGAACTATGTTCCAGCAACGTATGTAGGACCTTGCAGATATTCCACCATCACGGGCACCAGCTAATGAGGCCGTGTCCTAGGAGAATAAAATTGAATTAGAAAAAGAATGGCAATAAATTCAGAATAGGCGTCTGCAAAGTAATTTGAAAAGAAATTTCTTCCTGGCAAATAGCAAAGCAAATACTTTGTAGGGGTCATAAGAAGGATTTGGGGAAAGGACTTTGGCACTGAATTAATGCAAAGTGATTCCACTGCTCTGAAGTCTATAAACTGTACTAAGAGCCAAGCCATTACTTCCCAAGAAGAGTCTGTTAGGCCTCTGGATGTTTATTATTAATATTTGCTAGCCATTTTTGTACCAGACTATTATTACCAGGCCAATAACTGTGACATTAAGGAACTGTCAGCTAGAGATTTATTTTGTGTGCAAGTCAGTGCTCGTTTGGTAAATCTCCTGTAATCCATTTGGGAGTACGGTGTCCCAGTATGTTCCACCAATTCCACATATTTTGTGTATCTAAACACAATGTTCCAAATTCCAGTTTCCATAATACCAAAGTTACTACTGCAATAGCAAACTGACATCAGATTTCTTGTAATGTAATTACAGCAGACAATAGCCTCCAAAGATAATTTTTAATATCTTACTTCTATTTCAAATCCATGTATATTAGGATCATTGTAGTAAGATTGTTTGGGCTGAGATGGAAAAAGATTTTAACAAGTCGTGGACCTAGTGCCCAGTACGAGCTGCTGTGCCCAGGCATGGGCCCAGGCAGTGGGACTCCGCCGTGTCTCCTTCACGCTACCAGAAGGATGCTGGGGGCATTTGTGGCCAAGGTCAGCTACCACCCTCCCAGGCATTTAGCTAGCTCGGTCCAGAAGCTCCTTCCAACCAGGCAGTTTGGATGTGACCCTCTCGAAGACAGTTTAACACCTGCACACAGCCAGACTACTCCAGCTGGCCTCACGGCCAGAGAACAGGCCTTTGCCTCACTAGTTTCCTAACACAGGCATAGCAAAAACGTATCAGAAAGAAAAATCTGTGCGACTATGGTGGCTAAGTAGTCACTTGATAAACACTATTTAATTATCCACCATTTTGAAGGAAGTCCCCATTATGCTCACCGTGCTCACTAGTCTTCTGTGAGACAATGACAGATTACACAGATCTGCGTGGTGGTAACTTTTGGGTTCAGGGTATTACTCTGTTTGCAAACGGAAACAACAGTTCACCTAACTTGCAAATACTTCAAAATGCAGTTTCTATCTTCATAAGCAAACTATACTCCATAGCTGCCCTTCTTTTCACACGTCTGTTTGAACTGATTTGCTTACAGTAGATCTTCTGTAAGAAGTGTTTAACATCATTTTTGCAGAGCATCGCACTTTGATACACAACAAAGACAAATCATTTAAAATGCATCTTAGGGAGACAAGAATTAGTCTCTTCATTTTCCAGAGTCAAAAGACAGGAATGCTTCAAAAAAGAAATGCCACCATATCTTTTAGTCTTACTAGTCTATTCATTATTTGAGTTTATTTCCATTTATAACACTGAATGTAGCATCACTCATCTTTAAAAATACAACTTACTGTATCTGATCCTTTTTCTACCTTCACTTTTTTCTTTCTTCAATATTGGTCTTTTGTCATTTGCTCTTTTTTCCACTTTCCATTCTACCCTGCTTTCTTCCTTGTTCATTTTTGTCTGTTATCTGTCATTTAACTTCTCCTTCCTACAGAAATATAGTCACACCTCAGGTGATACAAGCCAACTGTTAAATACACAGTAATTTATAGCAAGAAGTACACACCTGCCACGTCTCACTGTATCAGGTTTATTCCAGTTGACCTCCAACAACCCTACTGTGACATCCACGTCTCCAGAACAGCATTGTTCCATGGTGTATCCCTTTTTCCAGGTCCAGCGGGCTGCCTCATACCTTACACACCAAGTACGCCTAGCACAAGATCATGCAAAAGAGAGAAGCTACAGCAGCTAAGTTGTGTATACCTCACGTGCTCCAAGGAGCATTTCCTTAGGAAAGCTTGTCTGCTGCAGTAAAATGCTGTCCCAAGATACGATGTTGCTCTCATCCCTCTTCATGAAGGCATATGTTGAATGCACATCTCATTACAATGCCAATACACGCCAGATTTCATATTTGAGCAAGAGAGAATAGATCGTGTCTGTGCACAAACCCATGCAGAGAGAGGAACGTATCTAAAAATACAGGTAATGGGATCAAGTCGATTGCTAGGCTAGAACATGCTTCCTTGACAATCCTGCCAACTTGTAAGAAGAAGGGCAACCACTGCCAATACAACGTAATTCTTGATTATGAGTTTTTCAGTACACAGGAAGATGGTTTAATATCCTAACAACTCTGAGAGCTATTCATTTATCTATAGTTTCTCACACACTGAATCCTAACAAATCATAAGCAGAAGCTTTTCAGTAATGGCAAACAAAAATTGAGTAACTGGAACTGATTTTAATTACAACATACCTTCTTGTCTATTTCTTCTGTATTTTAATATGCAATATGCCTTTGTTACTTTGAATTACACAAAGGAAAAAGAAAACTCAGAAAACTCCAGTCTTTGAGCTGCAATTTTACACATGCAACTAGGTGGATGGACAAGTTATAGCACAAGCAATGGCACTTTTTTTTATTTAATACATAGCAAAATGTAAGTGATAAAATTAATTAGATACAAACTTATTATTCAACAATAGGCAACTGATTACAGATAAGCAGAGCCATTTATTCAGACACATTCATATGGACAATGGGGAGGGGCAGGAAATAAAATTCTATTATTGTTACCACTATCACACCAAACTCAGTAGAGTCAGTGAAGTTTTTTAACTGCCTCCTAACTAATCTACTTTGATAGTTGTTTAAATTGAAAAAAATTAAAATTACTTTTGGAATTCCAACCTTTATTGGAAGCAAGTAATGTGACTATCATTGGAAAGTTCTAAAAAGCTTGCTTTGATTTCATATCCACTCCCCAGCTAATGCTACAGATCCCAGCATAGGTCAGGCATCAAAGCACAAACCTCTACTACTTTGAGTTAAAGAATTAAGTGCCACTAACCAATTGCCAGGACTCATAGGCTATTAGCACCCAATTGTATCAACACTTCCGTGAAAATGTGCTTCCTGTTTTACATCCAGTGTGATTTATGGAAATATGCAGTTTCAACAGGCTCAACTTTTAGCACTTTTTATTGACGGGTTTTAAAACCATAGCACTGGGATGCTCAGTCCAACTGTCTTTGTGAAACAGCAAAGAAAAAACAAATTCATATAAAGAGATTTTTCTCTTCCTCTCTAGTTTTTGTCTTTAAACTAGTTGCTATGAAAAATAACCTACACTATATTTTACATCTCTTGTGATTTTTTTAAATCTGTTTGGCTAGTGCATGTATCTGAAGTGTATTTTGTTGAAGCAACAAAATCCTAGTTTCTCTGATTCAGTAAGAGTTTCATCATTTAGCTCAGTGGGGTAGAATTAAAAAAACAATGTAGACAAATATGTCCTTTGTTTTTACTTATTTTAATTGGAGGAAAATGGTCACACTTCCAACAAAAGAAACAATTCACTAAAATTCCAGGGGGATATAAATAATAATGAGAATTTGACACAAACAGACACAAGAGAGTGAAGTGATAACTGTCTTAACAGTCCTCATAAGACTTTTCAGAGACTTTATACACAAGAAGGTAGTTCATTGCTTCATCTTCAACAAGTCTGTTTTGGTACTACCTTTCCTGAAATCTCTGCTACAGCATTACATCTCATCGACGATGTTCCTCAGACATCCAGTTTTGGTTAGGTGGCCTGGCACCTCCCTGTCACTCTTTTTTTAGGTACTAAAACATGGAGGGGAAAAAAAAAAAAGAACAATAACCTTGCCCAACATGAAACACAGCAGAACAGAGGAGACAACTGAGGAAAATCATCCTTCCTTGTCAGGTCTTCTGGCCATTGAATTATTTTCATAACACACCAAGTGCTCTTTGTAATATTTCTGTCACCAAAAGACCAAAATAAGAATACTGAGTGATACAAACACATTCTGCTACTGTTGCAGATAAAAGGTTTCAAGTAGCTCTGTGCTACAGGATATCCATCTCATTGGGCTAACTGTGCAAAAAAGAAAAACTTGATTTTTTTTTTTTTTTTTTTTAAGAAAAGGCACTCAGGCAAAATCATGAAGTTTAAAAGCACTGATGGTGTAATAAAGTTCTGGAAGGAGAATGTCATTTCATTTCTACTAAGAGACCAGTATAAACTGTGTATTTCAGTACTAAGTTCAGTCATCAAGTCCACTTGAGCTGCTCCTGGCAAGATTCACCTATATGAAAAGCAGTTCCATATATACACCTGGTACTGAATTGTGTTATGTGGAAATGGTTAACGGTAGAATAAAGTAATGACTTCTTGCTGTACAGTTAGATTGAAGTCCCCGTGTGGAAGTGCTTATTCCCACAAATTCTACAAAAGGTGGACACACAGAAGCTAGTAAAACTAGTGGGTAGGATAACAGCTGTGCAAAACATCTGTTCAGTAGCTTAATTCACTGATGTTGTCAGCATTTCACCTTTCCATGCAATCGACAGTCCACTTATTAAGAACCTAATTACCCAGAGACTGTGTGGATCATGTGTTACCCAGTAAAGAAGAAAACTAGACACTTTTCCTTAGAGTATTTTTATGTTAAAACTAAAGTACTAACTAAAACTAAAGCACTAACTCAAGCACTGTCTGCAATTTCCTTTCATTTTAGTAGGCTTGGAGAGTGTACACAGCTCTCTTAAATATGTATCAAACTTCTCAGAGAAGATTTCTAATTCTTAAACTATTGATTAGTATCTTTGAGTAACTCAAAGGCAGTCACCAGTTAGCAGTACAGGAAGTAATATAAGATTCTGCTGGTAAACGGGCATCAAGAATGGACCTCCCTAAATCCTGATAGTAAGGTCATATTTGGGATGTCTTCTCACATCCATCATACTGCAGCATCAGAAGTCTTAACGACAAGGCTTTCAGAGAATAGATTCAAGTCCTCTTAAAGGCTTTTATGTAGAACTGTAGCACAAATATTACCTAATAGGATATGCTACCTGGTATTCAGCTGCCTTTCTAGAAGTGTTTGGGTTCTCCTTAGACACTGTCTGCCAACCTCATACAGAGGTCTGAAACACCCTAGAGTTATGAACTGGCGCAAGATGCCTATGTTTTCATAAATGAATCCTACTTTTAATCTCTAGTCTCGCACACTAGAAAATGATTAGCAATTTCCCCTTTGTTCCAGTATCACGAGATCAAACACATGTGGCCTAAAAGTAATTGATCTGTTTATAAAGCATAATGGCACCAAATAAAATGCAGGCATCACCACTAGCTAGGGTATCAAGTTCCTCCTATTTCCACTACATTCCCTACCACTATCATAGGCAAGTCTGACAGCATTCTTTGGGGTGGGGTGGGCGGTGACACCGGAACTATTCGTGACAGCAACCTTTAAGTTTCATTATTTTCTATATCATAACTTTGTCTTGTTTCAGTAATTTTAGTGGGAGTTTTCACTGATTTTCAGCATTTCAGATTTTTGGTTCCTAAAACATACTGAACAGGCACAAGAAGGAACAGTCTCCTCCTGCTGTTCCATACATGTACTTCACCCCTTAACCAATTTTCACTTTTCATTTCTCCCTTTTGCCTCCAAGAGAGGTACAAGTCAATCAAGATTATAAAACCTGTAAGATGTGGCTGATGTGAGCACTTGTGTATGGCACAGGTATTTTGCCCAGCATTCAAGGAAATGGAAGCAGAACACATTGAAAGAGGGCTTGGTCCAGGTAAGGTCCAGTAATGCAGTTAAGCCAGTGAACAGTTTCACTGAAGTTACTGGACCTATTGCTATGTGCAATGAACTCACGCCATAGGTGACCATTAGGGATGGAGGTTGGAACTACTTACCTGCCTGAGGGTCAGCATACTTTCCAGTGCTTTGCTAGAACAGGGCTTGCTCAGTCCATACTTCACAGGATTAAATTCAGACAGCCCACCTTTTGTAATCTGATTACAGAGCTTCTATGAAAATGAAGCTCTGTTCCAATTCCAGCAAGGTTGCATTGGGCAAAACCATTTCTATACATGGAATAAAATAATTCTAGTATGCTGAACTCTTGCACCAGTATTCCCTTTCCAACTTTCATTTGGATCATTGTTGCAATCCAACAAAGGAGCAACAAATAAAATATGTTTCTATGCCAACAAAATATAAATTATATATGATTTTATTTTCCAAATTACTATTTAACTACCACATATCTTTTTCCATGAGGGTGTTTTTCTGTGCTCAGGACAAAAATCTAATTGTACCTCATGTTTCAAATTACTAAAAATTGTCTTATAATTATCCTCTAACAAGTATTTTGCTAGAAGTACATTTACTGGCAACATGAGAAGTACATTAAAATGTTCCAAACTTGAAAGACCCTTTGGCTTCATTATCAAGTAATTTAAGTTACATTCAACGGAAATATATTTTTCTGTTTTAAATGGGCTTCCCCCCCACACGCTTTCTACAAAGCAGTAGAGAAACAACTAAAAGAAAAAAATGCACTGTTTCTTTCTATCTGGACACTTACTTAGCTTCCACCACATAGATTGGAAGCACCACCCACTTATAGAAAAATAACAGAATAGTTGCTAGTGTATTGATCCAGAAGCAGGGTAAGCCAGGGAAGACAAAACCTTTGCTGACAGAATTTTATTGAATAATATAGTCTTGATGTCCTTAAAAGCATTATGAAGTGCAAGTCCACTACGTCGCTACAGGTTATTTTATAGTTCATGTTACACAGAACGCTACACTAAAGGAATACTTTTGTCTGAATACTTTTGCCTTTAAACAGTAAAATCCGTTTTCTTTTTCATGACCGCTGCATAAAATAGACTAGCAGCGGTTAATGACAATTAGTCTTAAGTGTCAAGTAGATAACAGCTATTGCAATTCCAGATCTGCAGAACAGCTGCACGCACACTGAATTCAAGCGCAAGCACTAACAATGGTTCCAAGACGTGAGGAGTATCTACCCTGCACCCAAGCTGCTCGCAGCACTTTTGTTACGAAGTCTACCCCACTAGCAAGCTTATGCCTACCCGATGAGCGATTTATTTGGCAGCGAGTTATGCCTGCAGGCAAGGGAATAGGGCAACCCCCCTGCCGTCCCCATCTGCTGCTCATCCTTCCAGATAACCGGCACACCACCATTTTTCCCCTCAAACAAAGGTTAAGGAAAAACCAACTTCTGTGAAAATAAACTTGCCGGAGGCGGGGGCGGCGAGGGGGGCGAACCCCGGGGGCAGCCGCTCGGCAGGGCAGGGCTCGGCTCCCGACCGGCGGGGCAGGCGATGGCAGCTCCTAAAGTATTTCGGACCCGGGAGCAGACAAAAGAGGGTGTGTAGCAGCTGCACCGAGCGCGGCAGCCGCCGGCACGCCGGCCCGCTCCCTTCGGGAGGCGGAAAGTCCGCTTCTGGCGGGGAAAAACCCATCTCGGCCCGTCCCCGCTGCCCCTCGCCGCCCAGGGCCAGGGCGCGTCCCCCCGTCGCCCCCGCCGCCGGCGGCAGGAACGGCCGCGGCCCGGCCGCTCCCCGGGAGGGGTGAGGGCTGCGGGCGGTCTGAAGTTTCGGGGCGCAGGGGAAGCCCCCGCCGCAGGCACCCCCCCGCCGCTTACCTGTGGGGAGGTGCGAGGCGTCCGCCGCCCTCACGGCGCAGCGAGCTGCGGGGCTGCGCGGCGCCCGGAGGATGTGGGGCTTCTCCGGTGAGGCGGCGGCTGGCTCAGGGAGCGACGGGGCGGCGGCCCGCCTCGCCCTCCCCCGGCATCGTCCTCGGCGAGACGCGGGCGGGGGGAGGCATGGCGAGCAGGCAGGGAGCGGGGCCGGGGCGGTCACTGCCGGCCGGAGGAGGACGCCCGCCGACCGGGGGCTGCGCGCCCCCCCGCCGCCGCCGCACGGCCAGCCGGAGGCGGCCTCCCCCTGCTCGCCCCGCGGCGACGGGCGGGTGCCATAGCAGCGGGGCTCCGCGGGCCGCCGGGAGCTGCGGAGGGGGAGCGGCCGCCAGGCAGCCGCCCGGGGCGGGGGGGGGGGGGGGGGGGGGCGGCTCCGCGGCGCGAAACTTTCCCGGCTCCTCAGCGGGGGTGCCCGGGCGCCGCTCGCCCCCGGCGGGACCCCCACCCTCACGGCCGCCCCACCGGCCCGCCCGCTCCCCTCGGCGCCGCCGGGGCTCGGCGGCCCCGAGCGCGGCAAAGTTTCACTCCGAACCCTCCCGGCTGCGGCCCCGTCTCCATGGAAACGGCCCCCCCATTTCCCGCCGCTCCCCACGGGACGCGGCCGAGAGGCGGCGGGCGGCAGCCGGGGCGGCCCCCTGGCCCGCGGGGCGGCGGCGGAGGCGGCAGCCGGAGCCCCGAGGGGCGGCCGGGACGAGCCCGGCGGGCGCTAGGCAGGTCCAGCCGCGGGCGGCGGCCGGGACGGGCCGGCGGCCGGGGGAAGGAGCAGGCGGAGCCGCGGGACGGGGACGCGGCCCCTTCCCTGCCTGCCGGGGAAGTTTCGCCTCTCCGCAGCGGAGAGCGCCAGGAGCCGCGTCCCCCCGCCAGCACCGGCCGGCCGGGCCTCCAGGGCCTCCCCGCGCCGCTCTGCCGCCGGCCCCGCCGGAGCAGCGGATTTGTAGGGCGCCCGGTTCCGCCCCGGCGGGCTGAGGGGCCGCGGCCGCGAGGGAGGAGTCACCGGCGGGGGCGGCCGGGGGGAGTCGGCGAGGGAGGGCAGCGGGGGCTGCCGCTGCCGGTGCCGGTGCCTCTGCCGGTGCCGGTTTCGGTGCCGGTGCCGCGGGGGACTTGCGGCCGGGGGGCGGCCTTTCCCCGCGGGCAGGGGGCGGCGGGGGCCCGGGGTGCGGGGCCGGGTGCCCGCCCTCCCTTCCCCCCTGTGAAAGCCGGGCGGGAACCGTGGGAGCGCGGAGTGATTCACCGAAATGTGGGGGGGTTTTACCTCAGAGGCAATTACACTTTTATGATTCAGCTCTTCTTTTTTTTTATTTTTGCGTATTTTGGTTTTGGGTTTTTTTTTTTTTGTGGCCGCCCGCCCGCCCCTCGTGTCCAGCCAGGGACGGCAGAGCTGAGCTGCCTACTGCTCGCACCTTCCAGTCAGGCCAGGTAGTCCAGGGGATGGGCTTGGGAGAGGGGGAGCCTCCAGCCTGCATGGCAGCTCTAACATATCTTTTGGGGGGAAAAAAAAAAAACCCACGCGGCTTGGTTCGAGTTGGTAGCTGGTTTTATTTCATTTTCAAAAACTGATTGTGCTTCAACGTTGCCGTTGCCTTTTATATGACTTACCATAATTCTACCTAATGCGTCTCCCCAAAAGAGAGAAAAATGCTGGACTTGGCGTGAGTGGTGCTCAGGTAGCTCTCTCCTCAAGACAGGTAGTGAGTGACTCGGGAGCTTCCATCCACCCTGCAATAGGACTTCAAACCCTAAGTGCATACGGTTTCTTTGTGGTGGTACAGTGTGTTGTCAGTCTTCAGCGTACACTTTATAATGATTATACTCCTGCCTGATGCCTGCAGTGGCTTCCACATTAAATATATCCTCCGTTATCACCTTATTCTAGCGAGGGGACACACATGCCAGCAACCCTGGACTAGCAAAGAGAAGAGTAACATTCCTCACAAGTCGGAAACGTGGCATTTCCCGCTGTCCGGTGTTTTTTGAATTAAGGAGTGAAGAATCATTTTCAAGTGTCAGATTTCTGTCCATTCAGATATTACTAGATCTATAATTTGGGTTGTGCATGACGTAACATGTATTTGATGTCAGCTAGTGAGAGGACAGGTCTGCAGGCAGGTGTGAACTTCAGAGATCTCAAATTCTGTAAAGACCCAGCTGTGCATCACAGAGGGAATGGATAAAAGGATTATATATGCCCACCAAATCCCTTTTAGATGCAATGTCTCTACAAGTAAAAAACCAGAAATTTTCTCTAGAATTTATGGAAAATGTCACTGTGGAAGAGATATGGAAACTTCACCCTCCTGTGCTGTCAGTAGATGATGAAATGTGGACCAAGGGCGTGATGTGAACCAGCACCACTGCTCTTGTACCCTTTCCGGAAAGGCTGGGGCTTGTAAATCTGCAAGGAAAATGATCTGTTCAGTTCTTGCTACTGACCTCTCTTTTCCCTCCAACACTGGACCAGGTACAGTATCGCTGTATCTTTCTTCTCTATTCATATTTTCATGCCATAAGATGCTTCTCAGATAGCTTTTGTCCTTTTGGAAGTGCTGGCATTTAAAATAAATCCTCAGATGATTTATGCTCTCAAAGAGCTCCCCGCAAAAAAAGGATCCTAGGCAGGTGACAGTAAGAGCCAGTGTGGTTTTGGGGACAGAGTGAATAGGTTGGAGGACTAATTTCAGCAGTGCTACTAGGTGAGAAGCATCTCTGGGATAGACTTTCCCTTGCATTTGCTCTGTGTGCAAAAACCACGCTGCCACTGAACCGGCACGATTGTTGTTTTTACACATGGCCCTTAAGTTATATGTAGGAAAATGTGACAATCAATTTAAATGATTGCGGGCAACACATTTTGTGGGAGATTGCTGTCGATTACAGTACAACAAGAGCTGCCCATCCTAGTGACAGACATTTGGGGGACGTGTCTTGCAAGCAGATGACGTTCAGCTTTGCTTCTTACCTGTGTTGCCTGGATTCATCTAAAATTCTATCAGTGCATTCTTCAAGAGGGGTAGTGCCGGCTCCTTTTCCTACTTGCAACAGTTTTATACTGCTCTTAAGACCATTGATTTAAGGAATTTACTCCTGATCTGCAGTAGAAAAGAAGAGAATAAGGCCCTGAGGCTCTTCAAATCTCAGTCACCTGCACGTCTCTGGAGAGTCAGCCAATGTCAAGACCAATATTCCAGGCTTTAAAAGTCAACACTGATATTGCTAATGCCCAGTAAAACAAACATTTTAATGCATTAATTATGAAGGTGGTTGCTTCTGAGATTGTAGCAAGAATCACTAATTAGCCTCATGAGTGAGATCCCCCCCTTTTAATTTATTTAAAGGCATGGAACATTTTTATTTGCAAGTTGGGATGTTAGCAGTATTATGCTAGTTTCCCTTCCAACCAACACCTTTCAGTTCATAGTAAGAAAAGTCATTCATTTGCTGTAATAGGCAAGGCAGTGGGTGGGTTAAACTGCAAGCGTATCTTCTGTACATTGCATGCAATTACATTGGCTGGCATTTTTTTAGTTCTCGCCTTTGGACAGGAACTTTTTCTAAGATCCAGACTCATTTCTACTTTGACTTTGGCTAGAATTTGGTTAGCATTTGTGACACTTAACTATCCTGTGTGACAGGGAGATAAATGTGAAATATCCTGAATGTGGAACACAAATGAAATTGAAGTTTGAAAGGATCCACGCTAGATGTGAAGAGCTGTAGCCAAGTCTGGACCATTACAGTGAGAATAAACCACACGCTAAGTTTTTATACTTGCTAAGACTTGATGTGAATAGTACTGTGAATCAGTTATCTTACATAGCTTACTTTCCACATTATATTAAACTAAAAAATTAACCTAAAGCTGTTATTCCTTTAATTCTGATTGAGACATAAAATAAACCTTCAGTCTGTCATTTGTTCATACTGATTTGTTCATACTCAATTTTTTTACAGTGTAATCAGTGAGAATTTGGTCTCCGTAAGCAGTGAATAAGGGTATCAAGAGTTCCTTGGTGATAATAAATGATGTGTTAGTCAATAAATAATAAACATGTAACTGCAAAATATGTCTATATCTCTGGATTGATGGCTGGTTTCTGCCCCTAAAAGTACATAATCTAAGATCTTTAATCTGTACATGAGAAAGTGCTTAAGCAATCAAAGACCTAAATAGTGTCTAAATATTAAATCACAAGCCTGTTACAGGTAATCAGGAGGTACAAGCTAGTAACCAAAATTCAGTCATAAAAGATGTGAATCATCCCAATGCTTTCCAGCAGGAAATTGTTCTATAATATACTCCTATAGCACACAGAATGGCCTTGTATGCTTTGCTGTATTTTCCCTTGAACTGAGACAGTGAAATTATTATTAGAGAGGAATGGTGCCACAAAGGCTGTTGTTTTAACTTGTGACTTTATCACTGCCTCCCACTGTCTGTCTCTTCAAACAAAAGCCATCTTTCCTCACCATCAGAGGTCTAGAAGAGGTGTCTTTACCTCCTTTTCTTATCCCATGCTATACTGATAGCTCAGCTCCCAGCCCCTTATGCCAGCATCCATTAGCCAACTGCCAAGATGTTTAACAAGCAATTAATTCTTTTTGCTATGGTGCCTTGCACACTAGTCCTACCTGTAGAGCTACTTCACTGGTCTCCTTATAACACTGGTGTGAAACTCCTTTCTATATTGCCTAGAAAAATCTCGAAAGCAGCTAGGCTGCTGCAATGCCAAAACCACTGACTCTCAGGCTGGCCAGTTCAGCTCCCCATACTCATCTGTTACGCACCGTCTTTACTCGTCTGGAAGCTTTTCATGGCAGATCGCATCTTTTCTGGTTTGCATCTGTACGCCACCGAGAGAAATCGGTGAGATTCTGTTCAGCAGAATTATGGTGCAAATATTTGGTAGCAGCAATGTAAGCCAAGAAACACAGGGCCAAGAAAATGACAGAATCATATAAAAGGATCCTGGCATGTGTCACTATTTATCTTAACAATAGTTAAACCGGATGGAATACTCTGTAATTTACCATTTGTTGGCTTGAGCTCTACCGTGAACAGTTTCTGAAGCTAGTGAGAATACAGGTAGAAATGTCTGCTTCCAAATGATTTGCGAGCTGTCAACAATACTTAAAATGCTGATCTAACTTAATCCTTTCATACTTTCCTACAGTCTAACTTTTTAAAAAATGATAGACACTCAGCTCTCCAAGTATGATGAAAATGTATATATATTAAAAATAAACCTTTGAAAATCATATGTTGGTAGTTTCTGTAAATAGAAAGTCAACAACTTCTCTCTGCTCAGCATTGAGAGTATATATGGCTTTTTGTGTATAAAGAATTTGCTGGAATATCTATTCTCTTGTTAACAACCAAAGTATGAAACAAGTGTTTGAGTTTAGTAGGTTTTAATCTGTCTTGAAGTGGTTTAAGAAATCAGGCTTTCTTAAATGTGTTCCACTGGCATAACAACATTTTATTATGCCCTTATTTTAAATGTTTGCCTGAAAAAAGTATTATTATATACTACAAATACCTGGATATGTTGGAACGTATAATGTTGGTATCTAATAAAAACCACAGAAATCCTCACCTAGAAATAGAACCATTATTTATTATGCACAAGTAGATGAAGAGACTCTGAACAATACACTGAATAAACTAAAGGAAGTTAAATACATATGAACTGGAACTCTTGTTTAATGCATAGGATAGTGAAGAAAAAATACTTCCAGAAAGGTGTGGGTTTTTCTTTTCAGTTTCTTATTTAAGTCAGTGCCGTTTAAGAGCTTTGGCCTATGTCTGGGAGACTTTCTTAAGTTGGCATCTTTAAATAGCAGCACCATCTTGAAAGGAAGGTGGAGAGTAATATGTAGCTTTTACGTCCATTATAGCAGAAGCCCTCAATAAACAAAAGTACTAGTGGAATAATTTTTTAAAATGAATGAATATATAGAAAATATAATCTTTTCTCAGATTACCAAATTGTTTCCAGCAGACACTTTTTCTTCTCTGCATGTAAGGTTTCCTGATACTCCATCATGAATCAAAAACCACAGCTCTTCTGTTTGGGCTGTTTCAAGACAGGTCGGCGGGATGCTGGGACCGCAGGTAGCGTATTTCCTTGTTTGCATAAGGACTTGTCTCTGCATTTTAACTGCCAGCAGTAGTGCCAGCAAAAGAGAAGATGGCTTACAGAACTGCCATCTTTTCATCGTATATTTCCAGGAAGATAACAAAAAGCAACATACTGTGTGATTTAACGTGCTAGTTTGGTAACAAGCCTCCCATACAAGTGCTGTCATGAGCAGTAGCCATACTATCTCCGTATAAAATTCCACTGGGGACTTACAGGAAATTAGAGGCAAGTGAAGCAGAACTGTCTTTGAGAAAAGTATTGTTGCTCTTCTGAATGAAAATCTAAATAATGGAGAAAATACAATTTCTTCACAGTTTTGAATGGTGCCACTGAAGTATTTTATATGTCACATAGTAATCATCTGTGATCATTTCGGTTGTGATAGTGAGTTCAGGCTTCATGTCATTCCATGCCATCTCAAATTCTTCTCACTTATCATTGTGGGAAAAAAACTATGAAGCACTAGGAAAAGTGAATAGATGACTCTCATTTGAATACTTATCTCCCTATGGAAATGCATCATTAAGGGAAGTATCAATTATTCCTTCTGATGCCTACTTACATAGAAAAAAGCACCATGTCTATGTAATAAATTCAATCTTATTATGTAAACTATGTAATTAATTACCTACAAGGGCTACCAATGAGCTTTCTAAATATTATTGTTTCTAGACAAAAAAGAAACTAGAACTGAACAATAGCTTGCTTCATTAAGAAAGCATGAGGGTGTTAAAAGCCTCCTGTGACGTGACCAGATATGCATGTTCTGCTGAAGCATGAATTTTACAAAGCGACAGGTGCCTCAAAGAAAGCGCACCTCTCCCATAGTCATTAGCATTTATCCACCATAATCACATGCCTTTGCTGCCTTTCCTTGATTAAAGAGCTAGACCTTAATGCTTAAATTATAGGAAATACTTTAGAAAAGTATTGATCTTCCAGGGAAAATAGCTAAAACATCTTCAGCACAAAAAACTGGCACAAAATCATCTTTATAGATTCCCATTGTGCTTAAAGATTGTCAGGATGGGGTTTTAGGATGCCACATAATAGTGGAGTGCTGGAGCATGTTCTAGAGCGAAAAAATGCGTTTGCATTAAGTCTAGTCTGATGACATGAGGGTCTTCCTGTGTGATGTGATTATGCAAGTCCCCCGAATAACCAAGTCTCGCTGAGAGTCTAGACAGAAATTAGCTTTTATTCAAATAGTTTAAGAAGGTGCACAAACTCTTAAGCATCAGGTCTTCATGGAAATGTACTGTAAAATGTCAGTCATAATTTCCGAGCTTTATGAAAAATAGATTGTGATTTGTTGTTCTGGTACTTCTTATGCCTGTTTCTGAAAGGCAAATGCTGAATAATTCTGTAACAAAGACTACCAAATGTGGCAATTAAAGCAGACTAATTGATGACATCAGGAAATTAACATTTACAATGAGAATAATTACGAAAATGGTATTTATGCCTAATCCAACATTTTGGTTCCAACACAACACAAATCTATAGTCTATGTCACCTGGTATTTCAAGGACTTAACCCTGTATAAAAGATTAGTCCCTGTAGATTTGGTCTCCGCAGTCCTCTCGCCATCCAGTTTTAGCCACCACACTCTCTCCTTTTTTTAATTCCAGTGAAGATTTAAGAAGGGACTGACAGTTTACTGCTTAAACCCTCAGGTAAATTTTTGGAGAAAAGGGATTGCTCTGGTTTTGGTCTTTACATTTCAGTGGTGTTAGAAGCTAGCTTATGGAGTCAGAGAGCAATGTTCTTTGATTAAAAGTGAGGGAATAGGGTAAAAACAAGAGTAAATACAGAATTAAGGGAATGGTCCCATTTCTGTTGCAATCAACAGCAATACTCCCTTTAAATTCAGTACCCCAAATATTTCTCTTACTGAAGTGTGGCTTGAGCCTCTTCAAGATGCCGAGTATTCTGCCACTATAAAGCAAAACATTTCAAGACATATTTAACTTTAAACATGAATAATGCAACTGAAAAACCCATATATTGCTGTTTGACAGTGTTCTCAGTGTCCTGCTACACTGACTCAGTGACAATTATGGGGTCTTCGTGCTATAAAAATAATAAGATTGGAGTCTTAATTCGTATTAGAGTTTTACTAAAATATGAGTAGTAGATAAAAATTACTATTCTGTAATTTTCAGAATTCAGTTTAGCTCAGCAGTGGGGTGTTCAGGTATTCTGCCTGTCCTCCTCAGGTAATGCTCTGAACCAGTGGAGAGAGATCCAAAGCCACGAGGGAAAGAAGACAGAGTGCCTTCATGCCTTTTCATTTGGATCTGCATGAGAGAGATTTCTGTACTCACATGCCCCATCAACACATGCATGGTAACGTGTTGCAATAACTTACCTTTTTTCCCCAGCTTCTTAGAAAATGTTTTGTTGTTTTTTTCTGATATAGAGCTTGTACTTACAAATAGTGGATTTTTAAGACATACATACATATATGTATAAAAATTATAATTACTGCTTGAAAAAAATGCATTGCATTCAGGTTTCCCTCCTTCCACAGGAATTTTGCAATGCTTAGGGATTTAGGTCTTTCCACAAGAACCAAGTAAGACATACTGGGAGATACATTACTTTTAGAGGATTGTATACTAAAGCAAATCAAACTGAAAGATATGTCCTAGCTAAAAAAATTAAATGGAGAGAAACCCTTGAAATTTTTAGCCCATTTTAAAAGTGCATTCTACTGCCTATCATTTTTGTAGTCATGAGTGAGAAGCCCATAAACAACAATTTCATTTCTGAACCAGTAACCCAGAACACAGCAGATTCTCAGCATAGTTTGTATCAGGAAATTGTCTCAGAAGGGACCGTGGAGATAGCTCCTATGCTAAAATGTAAAAGGAAAAATTGAGGCATAGGGCAAACCTCTATACAAAGATCCCATTGAAGGATTTTATTTATGTTTTTAATGGTCTCTCTTCTGCTTAAAGAATTCTAAATGCCTGTTAGGGATGATTTAGATATGAACATGTAATCTGTTGCATATTTCCAGTAAATTACTGACAAAAGATGCTTAAGAGGGCAATGTAGAAAAATAACAGTGGAGCCATTCATTAATGTTTAAACTTTCCATTATTAATAATTATATAACAATCATATCAATCTACCATTCGACATCTTTTATCACAGTATTCTCTCAAATCTCATTTATGAATGGGTTATAACTGAATAGTTATTTATGAATATTAGATTTGCTCTAATGGTAATTAACATGGAAGCTTGATAAAGGGGCGTCTGTTATTCATTATTTCCATGCATCTCCCAGGATTTATTATATCAAAATCCAAAGTACCGGGGAATTATTTTCACAGAAGTATTGATATCTTCATTGAAGTGCTAAAGGTGGAAAGGGATCATGTCAAAACATATTAACCTGATGGTAGGAGAAAAATGCTTCAGGAGAACTGTTATTTTAAAGATACTTTTAAGCAATTTTGCAAATGTATTTAAGTTAAAGGAGATACTCTGGAACAAAATGCTCTGCAGAATGAGATTGACTACCTTAGCATATTGCTAATTGCTTCAGCACATCTGCCGATAAGCACACAGCAGGCTGGCTGGAGCCTCTGTTGCTGAAGTTTGCTAAAATATCAATTCATTCTTTGTATTGAAATGAAGCACAAGGAACTTTGTCAGTATCTGTTTGTTTGTTTTACTGTCTGTTCTGAAAATATCTTTTTTCTTCACAGCTTGACCAAAGCTGGATAACATCTTCCTCAGGAGAGCAGTTCTGTTACAGTTATTTATACATAACCAGAGAGTTTATTATGTACCCATCTGCACTCAAATTCTCATTGACTTCAGTGTGAATTTAGTGCACCGGATGGCAGAGGGAGGTACTGCCTAGTACTTACTTTCATTTTATCTGTCAATGAAAGCCATCATGTAAATGGCATTCTCTTTCTGGTATTTTTTCCATTCCCATGTTAGCCTTGGTCTCCCAGTTACATTCCAGCATGAATATTTACTTTTTTTTTTTTTAATTTAAATTCCCTCTGCAGTTTCCAGTTGTCACAGCACTCCTGTCCTCACCAGTAGCTGCTAAATAGCATGGCTGTACACTGCTCACTGAAACATGTGAGCCTCCATTTTTCATTTAGTCATCAGCTGTGTTTCAGGTCTACAGTTTATTTGCCATGGGATCTGAAGCGTCTTACTATTCCCATAGAGTTTCTCCCATCGAGGGAAGCTTAAATCTGTACCTTTAGTGGAAAAAATTGTTTCTGATTTGCAATAAATTTTCAAATCTGTTCTGTTACTAACTTTGCTGGTAACCAGTTTAATTCAACTAAAATCCTCCTAGCTGTATATGATGTCTTTAAAAGCACTTGATAACACTGAGATCAGTGCCAGGCATGCTGACCAGGCATGATGCATATGGTTTCCTAATTCAGTGTCTTTCCCTGTAAGGTTAGATGGTGATCCTCTGGAGTCAGGGACTGTCATGGATGGAAGAACGTGGTAGAGTATGATTTCATGAGTATGCTTTCATGTGCATTGCCACAGCTTCGGTCTCCCTATCTTAGGACATGCAGTCTCATGACAGAGGAAGGGTTCAAGCATGCTGGCTTGGCCCAGACAAGGCAGATACCGCCACGTTTTTAACGAGGAACTACTAGGAGACTGGGGATTCCTGCTCTGGGACATCTAGACTTCAGGCCATTAATCAGGGCAAGAGCAGGAGAGAGGGCTGGAGAAATCGGAGAAAGACCACGGGTCTGAAAGACTGCACAGGAGTGACTCCATGTCCTGGGGCTGAACTGACTCTGTGAGAGGCTGAGACTAAGCACGTAGGCTCCAACAGGCAGACCTTGTACCTGCCGTGTCCAGATATATTCACATGACTCCTGCGGAGCTGGTGTCCCATTTCTTCCCCGCTGAGCTTCGTTTCCAGCTGTGGGTGAGGCCTCGTCCAGAGGCAGCGACTGGCTCCAGGGGGACACGGGGTGAAGTGGGGGTTACAGTGACAAACAGCCCCAAGGTTGACCTTGCTCTAGAGATAAGTCAAGCCTGGCTAGCTGAGGGAGTGACTCCAAACTGAGCTGGGAAGTGGTCACACTACAGACAGCACCTCTGAGACACCAGAACTGGTGACAAGGATGACCTTTTGACAGCCACCTTACTGGTACAACCCATTTGACTTTCTATTGGTTTGTAAACTTAAATATCATATTAATCATAATAAGGTATTAAATATCTTCTGTTATCTCTGCCCTTATTGTTTTCTCAGGTTCCTTCAAAACTTGTACACCACCTTCACTGTGGTAGCTGGGCTTATTGCAGATGTGTGTATGTAAGAACGGTTATGAAATACTATCCAGCACTTTCCATGCGACTGATGATTTTACAGCAACTTTATCAGGAAAGTGCTAACATTCCATTAAATATACTTTACAAAGGTTTAAGTACAGCTTCCAATCCCAATGGCTTTTGCCTATAGCAATACAGATCCTAACACATGATCAAGTACCTGTATTTATACAAACAACTCCCTTGACTTCAGAAATATTACTTGAATTGGAACACGTTGCCAGGACCACAACCTTACATTTGAAGTACACGACAAATATTAACACATTTATACTGTTAAATGCCTCATTGATTTCCTACCCTGTCCACTCTTTTCTAAAGAAACACCTAGTAGTTTCCGCATGTGAATGTTTGAATGAATTACTCTGTTTTTTCCTAATCTTTGGGATTTCTAAATTACAGATTGATTCAAATCAAGCCTGTAATACTTTACCTATAACTGAATAGCTCATAAAATCAAATCTCATTTCAAATACTCTTGTCCATTGAATTGTTTTTCATTGATCTCCAAGTCATATAAATAATTTAAACAGGGATTTGTCATTCACTTTTTGAGTTTGACTGTTTTCTACTGAAACTGAAAGTCTCTTGTATTTAACAGTAAAGCAGAATAATATATTTTCCAGCTCTCGATACTTAGTAGCAGATTGTTGTTGGTTTTCAGTTTGTTTGTGTTTTAAAGTTCAGCAATTATGTGCAGAATTATTTGAAAAACCTTCAGCTTATAGCCAAGGAGAGAAGGCAAAGAACGGAATAACTTAATATTGTTATTTATGGCTTTTGTGCAGTGGTAATCAATGATGTATATTTCAACTAATAGGAAGATAAATGCGTAAAGGAGACAGGAAAGTTAATAGCAGAAAAATAAGTTTATTGTTTCCAAACAGATGTTTACTGAAAGAAAAATATCTGATTTTCTTCAAATAGATGACATTTTGCAAAGCTGCACATTCAGAGCTTGAAAGCAGGTGTGAATGTGTTTAATGTTTCTTAATCCAAATTGTTTATACAGTTTTAGAGCTGTACCTTTTGTCAGGCCTTTTGCAAGGCATGCAGTTATTCTGCTTTCACAACAGCTGATAGAGGAATTATGTTTCCTTGCTTCTCCTTTCTCCATGGCAAAAGACCTCGGTTCGGTTCCTGTCTAGTTTTCAGCGCACGCTTGGTTCTGCTGCACTGATGCACGCTCAGGTTTGACGCCGGGCATGATAGGGAGCGGGCTGAGTGCACCACTAGCCCGGTCCTGATCCCTGTTACCCTTGCTGGAAAGGGAACGTCAGCTCCATGGCTAAAATACTGACATCTCAGAATATCAGCTTGTGAGATGCAGAAGGCAAGGTGGTGTCTAAGTCTTGATGACTGAGAGGAGACTCAAAGAAGCTAGAAAAACTTCATGCCAGTGCAGTAACAGTAGCAAGACTTTCACGCACTTCAGTGAGGGTATCATCAAGGCTTGAAATTGAATGAACTGAATTGAACAAATGAACAGATGTTTATAGATCACACGCTAACATGTACAGTTTATAAATATTTATAAATTCTTTCTAAAAATTTAAATAGAACACATATTTAGGTGTTATATTTTATCTTTGCTCTACTGGACTTCAGAAATTATGATTCTAGCTACTAGGCTGTGTTATGCTTAATTTCAATTAAAGTTACTAGAGTTTCTCTGAATATGGTATTTTCTTTTACTCCCATCCCCTGAAATATATACAAGCACTATAAAAACACAAAATCTGTTCCATTTCATTATAAACAGCAACATCTACAACATATTACATGTCATTTCTGAGCCACAGATCTTCTGCTTGCCGAAAGTCTAAAAGCATGCCTCAATCCTGATTGAACACAATTGTAATTT